>NC_041391.1:697867131-697945892 GCF_002162155.2 Triticum dicoccoides | reverse complement strand
AGTCGAGGGTGGACTTGCAACTAGGGCAACTACAAAACTACCACCTCCCGAGTTGCGAGTACACTGTTGACTTATAACTGGCGCAATTACAAACTACATCCTCGAGTTCCAAGTCGGGGGTGGACTTGCAACTGGGGTGAAAATAAACAACACCCTCCCGAGTTGCGAGTACATGGTTGACTTGCAACTGGGGCGATTACAAACTACATCTCAGGTGAAAACAAAACAACACCCTCCCAAGTTGCGAGTCGAGGGTGGACTTGCAACTGGGCCGACAGAAACCCCTAGTTGCATGTCGAGGGTCTAATTGCAACTACTATGAAACAAGAACAAAAACAACACCCCCCGAGTTGCGAGTTGATGGTGGACTTGCAACTAGGGCAACTACAAAACTACCCCACCCGTGAGTCGGGGTGGACTTGTAACTAGGACAACAACAAACTACGAGCTCAGTTGCAAGTCGAGAGTGGACTCGCAACTAAGATGAAAAACAAAATAGAGGCCCAGTTGCGAGTCGAGGGTGGACTTGCAACTAGAACAACAACAAACTATGGGCCTAGTTAGGGTCAAGGGTGAACTTACAACTTTGAGAATAACAAAAGAATGAACCTAGTTGTGAGTCGAGGATGGACCTGCAATTAGGACAACTATGAAACAACACGCCCAGTTGCGAGTAAATGGTCGACATGCAACTGGGATGAAACAAACTATGGACCCAGTTGCGAGTCAAATGTGGAATTGCAACCGGAGTATAAAAAAAAGACATGTCTAGTTGCGAGTCGAGGGTGGGCTTGCAAGAGGGAGAACTATGAGGCCAGTTGCGAGTCGAAGGTGGACTTGCAACTGAGATAGCTACGAAACTACAAACCCAGTTGCGAGTCAAGGGTCGACATGCAACTGGGATCAAACAAACTACAATCCTAGTTGCGAGTCAAGGGTGAACTTGCAACTAAGATGAAAAGACAAAATACAGGCCAAGTTGCGAGTCAAGGGTGGGCTTCCAACGAGGATAAAACAAACTATGGGCCTTGCTAGTTGCGAATCAAGGATGGACTTGTAACTGGGACAACTGTACAAAACTATGATATGAGTTGCGAGTCAATGTTGAGTTTGTAAGTGTGACAACTACAAACTGTGACCTTAATTGCGAGCCAAGGGTAGACTTACAACTGGGATAAAAAACAAACCACATGCCTAGTTACAAGTCAATGGCGAGCTTGCAACTGGGACAACTACACAAAACTACAAAACTATAACAATTGCAAACTATGAGCCGAGTTACGAGCAAAAGATGGACTTGCAACCAGGTGAGTCTGAAAGTAGACTTGCAACCGGGACAAGCGCATAACCTACCTCTTTGACTTCTATGACATTGCCAAATGACATGAGCACTCAAGAACGCGTGCAAAAAATGCCCACTAAAAACATATGTACAACACGGGCGGGACGATAAATGAATAGAAGGGAACAAAGCGATAGAGAAATACATCGGCCGACATGCAAGATAAAAAATTTACACTAAATTACAACAGCAAGATCCGATGGAACATTGCTAATTTTATCTTGATAAAGCTTAGAAGAAATGGGAGACAATGTGAAAATGAACAAAGAAGGTAACAACCGTGATAGACCTTCGCTTTTCTTGTCTCTTCTAATTCTACACCCTGGCCTAGAAATAACGTAGAGAAATGGCTTGTCAGCGCGGCACAATAATGGGCAGAAAAGTGTGAAGCCAAAGTGACCAACAAAAGGATGCGCGACAAACAAAATATCGACCAACAAGGCGGGGATAGCACTTGCATAAAAATTAGAAAAACTAAATCAACCGGTAAAAAACTTAGATGAGACATCATCAAAAATCATCTAGATGCGATTTTGCAATTTAGTATAAAGGTTTCGACTGGACAAATGGAGGGAAAAAGCCACACCAGACAGAACAAAATACATAAACCGTACAACAATTAATCATCTGGAGAGAATTAGCAAATAGTCAATCTGATTTGTACAAAAATCAAAATTCAAAAAATTATAACAGTTTTCTTTTCGAAAATCACAAACAACTCACATTTTTTAAAGGCAAATGAACAACTCGCATTTTTTTGAGGTGGTCGAACAACTCAGATGGACGTGAAATGATCGGGGGACAAAGAAAAAACCCAGGCCCAAACACTGACACAAGGAACACATGCCAATAAACAATGACTAAGGGCATAATGGGCCCAAGAAACGCAGCAACAATGCGAGCACAATGGACGCGGCAAACTACATGAATCAAGGGCTCGTGTAACACCCCAAAATTTTAACCTTGTTTTATAAATTAAAATTTTGCCTGGAAACTAAAACTTTTATTTTTTGGATTTCCTTCTGATTTCAGAACCACTCTTTTCCTTATTATTATGGAGTTTTTACCCCAAGTGCAAACTTTTCAATCATTGTTGGACTTATTTTCCCTCTCAAATAAAACAATTCTTTTATCAGTGGGATTATCTATATAATTATTTTCCCCCTGAGCTTTATTTCTCTAAATTGGTTCTTCATAAGTTTTAGGGTTCCATTTGCACTGCAACCCTTTGATAAATTATTTTAAAAATCCCACCAAAATTTGGGGATGTCATGTGATGTTTTTAAATCACTTTTATGCAAAAAGATATTTCATTCTTTGGATATTATGAGCTCTGCATCAAATTTTCAAATCTGGTCCAGAGAGCAATTTTACACTACAACCTATTTAAATATTTCTCTAAAACCTCCACCAAAATTTTGGGATGTCAGTACGAGCATATTATTCCACTTTATGCAAAAACCCAGTGATGTTCTTTGAAAAATTTGAGTGAATCAACCTCACTTTCATTCTGGTCCAACTTGATGGTTTGTACAGCAACCATATTTTTGCTTGCCCTTTTGCCCTTGATCCTTTCTCCTGCTTATAGCACACCCTACAAAACCCTTATGTCCAGGAGGATGGGTTCGTTGGAATATTTTTGGTTCACGAAATAATGCCATTTACCTCCTGTCCAAAAATTGAAGTTCTGCAAAACTTGCACCAACAAGTTTGTGCTTTTCACAAACTAACCTCACCACCCTCTTATTCATCTAAAGAGACCCCAATCTGGAAGAATTGGCCACTCCAAGAAATGCCTAGGTGCCCGTGGCATTTTGTCAAACACCTTGAGAGCATGAACAGATTTGGCATGAGTTTTAGTTTGCACTATGAACTTGCTTCCCTTGCCTAACCACCTTGTCCAATAGACTCCCAGTTACTCCTAACCTAGCTTTGTTAAACCCCAACCTCCCCCGAGACCTCTAGCACGCCCTGGCATTTTGTTGAGCACGTCCCGTGCGTGCTCTGGGCGCGAGTAGAGCACGCGTTTTGCACGTGCCGCGCCCGAGCCGCCGCGTCGCGCCCCTGGGTTTGCCCACACTGCAGAGCCGCGCCACGCACTCTCCCTCTCACCGCATCACGCCAAGCAGCCCGGGCACCCTACAGCACCGCCGTCAGGGCACTCTTGGCGGCACGCCGGCGTCCGTAGTGCGCCTCTGCCACGGATGGCGCCGCCCGAGCCTCCTCCGTTCGCCAGCTGCCCTCGTGAGCAGGCCGTCCTCATGCGCTCGCCCTTCCGACCCCGCTAGCCTCCACCACGTCACCCTGCCGCAAACAGAGCGGCGGTTCACCGGCAAGCTTATCCGCAGTCACGGGAACCGACCTCGCCGGGCTATATAAAGCCCTCTCGATCCTGCCTAGGCTCATCAGCAGCCTCTCTCGAGCCGTAGGAAGCCTCCCCCCTCCCCAATTGGCCAGGGGCCACTCTCTTCCCCAACTCCGGCAGAATCTGCCGCCACCTCGCTCCGGCAAAATACGGCCAAGGACAAAGCCCCCAGACCCCTCCCGTGCTTCCATCCTCCTCCCCATGACCCTACGGAGCCGCCCAACACCTCAGACCCGCTCGGGAACCACCATAGCCAGAAGCCCCAAAAGCTCCCGAGGCCACCTCCGCCGAGGAGCTCGCCGCCGGTGACTCCCTCCGTCCCCACCTGCCTGGCAACCACCGGGAGGACCGCCCTGGAGTGGCGGATCCATCCCCGCCCTCGGGGCCCCGCGAGGAGCAGCCAATCGCCGGCGATGATCACCGGAGTCCCGCCTCCGCTCGGGCAGAGGAAGAGGAGGGAAGGACGACTGGTCAAACCTGACCAGTGGGCCTCCCGGACCCACTATCAGTGACCCCGCACCTGTCCACGTGGGTTAAGTGGAAGCGTATTTCTGGAGTACGTCTTCGACGTGTTCATTTTTGAATTGTTTTTTTCTTTTTTCTATTTTATTAAAAAAAAACAGAATATTGACTAAACTTTGACTGGCTATAAGTTTTTAAATATAACTCCAAATGAATTGATTCTTTTTCCTACCTCCCTCAAATTTAGTCTATTTATTTTCAGATTTATTTAAAAAAAATCCAAACAACTTTTTGGTACTGTTTTCGAAACTATATATTGATTCAAAAATATTTTTAATAGGATTTTGGAGAGAAGATAAAGCTTTCAAAAGTTTTGGAGTGCACCATGCCTCCCCACAACTTGAAGGCAAGCATCCTGAATCCTGGCATAATATTTTTGGTGTGTTGGTTGACACGATTATAACACCACCTCATTTCGGAGAACTCGTTATTTTATGTGGTGATACGATAATTTGCATGTATGCATATTGGAGATTTCCTTGCTGTTGGAAACAGATATTCTTGTGATGATAATCATCCTCGAATGCCTTGCATGCATGCCGGAAAGAAATCCGGGAAAGCCTCTGCCTTGGGTAGGCGTGAGCTTGTCTCCGGTCTCCGTCGGGACGGCTATGTCCGGTATGGCATGGTAAGGTATAGTGAGTGGTGATTCTGTTGGTTGAAATATATTTGTTATACATATCATGCAGGGAATACTTAAGCCTCCTGAGTCGGCCGTAGATCGAGTTTTGTTCCAGTAACCCCCATACTTGATTCGTGCTGCCACTTCTCCCTGCCGTAGGTAGGGTATGGTTCAGTAAGTTGTCAACCCTTGTCTTGGCACACACCGTACAGAGAGGCCATGGTGGAAGATACCGACTGCATCTGGTAGGCATGCCACCTGGTCCGGGAGCATGGGTGTTTCCGGTTGGGACCGAGAGGGGGGCACCCCTTAGAGCGCGCGATAGAAATTTGATCCCATGCTACGCGAGGTTGTAGCCTCCCCACTTAGAGTTTTACTTAACAAGTGTCGTGGGTGATTCCAGACACGAGTAAAGTTAAGCTGGTGTGTGAAAGTCAGGCGTGTTTTCGACTAAATTAAAAGACCGTAGACGGAATTAGTCCCGATGGACTAAAGAAATCCGTTACTCATGGGTAAAGGGTACACCCTCTGCAGAGGTATTAAACCTATTCGAATAGCCGTGTCCATGGTTAAGGACTACAGTCTGGGTCGGGTCAAGTGTCGGTCTTAGTGTCGGTCTTCGGAGGAGAAACTGCTAAACCAGAACATGGGTCATGATTTGTGACTTCTGTTGATTATGATGATTGTGATTATTTTTATCATGGACTAACTATTGTCATTACTTGATTTATTGAGTATCCCTGGGACGATTTTACCTCCTGGATATTCACTGTTATTTACCTTCATTATAAGCCCTTTATGTGGCGTCGCACAGACGCCCGACTGTGGCATGCTTGTTATTTATTTACTTTATAAGCCCTTTATGTGGCGTCGCGCAGACGCCCGACTGTGGCATGCTTGTTATTTATTTACTTTATAAGCCCTTTATGTAGCATCGCGCAGACGCCCGTCTGTGGCATGCTTGTTATTTATTTACTTTATAAGCCCTTTATGTGGCGTCACGCAGACGCCCGACTGTGACATGTTTGTTATTTATTTACTTTATAAGCCCTTTATGTGGCGTCGCACAGACGCCCGACCATGGCATGCTTGTTATTTATTTACTTTATAAGCCCTTTATGTGGCGTCACACAGACGCCCGACTGACGCATGCTTCATATTATGGCCCTTTCGAGGCGTCGCTTCAGACACCCGATCGGTGCATGTTATTTTTACCCCTTTATTGCATATTCATGTTGCATATAAATAACCTGCTTGCATGCATTAGAGATTTTATTTTATGACTGACAATGTGGTCATAGAATATTTCAGCGCATGATTATCATTTATATTATACCCGTGTTCATAATGTTTGCGAGTACATTTAAAGTACTCACTGGCTTGTCCCTGGCTATTGTCTTGGCCAGATTTCTTGCATGGAGAGGAGCGTTGCGATGACAGCCCCGGAACCTACGCAATGGTGATAGCAGCCTCGCGAAGATAGGAGTTAACCTGGTCAGCTGTTCCTGTGGGAAATGGAGTTCCATGGACACTGATGATCCACAAACCGCTTCCGCCATCAACCACTAGAAACCATTTGTTGTACTCCCAGGCTAGAATGGTCTTGTACTACATTTTTTTTATTTTGCTTGGAATTTCTGTATCAAGTTGGTGTCTTATCAGCTAATAGTAATCCTGGGGATGGTGAGCACAACAGCCATTTTCTGGAAATTAATATCCGGAAAACCGGTCGTGACAAACTTGGTATCAGAGCCAGGCTGACCATTGGCTAATCCTATCTTAGCCAGGTCGAAAAACTTAGGCAAACCAACCCACCAGACCTTAACGTAATCCCAGCTAAGCTTCTCGTGCAAGATAGCCACACAGTGACCCGACACCTTTTGGCATTCGGTGCCCAACCTATCAGCCTAGCCTGTCGATCACGCGCCAGTGACCGACACATAATCTGTCTTATTCGCAAGCGTGCGAAGGAAGACTCCGTCCCTTTTTCTATAAAAAGGGCACGCTAGCCTCAACACAGCACAACCCAGCCTATTCCTCAAACCGAGCCAGAATGCCTGGCCCCATCGTGCACAATGAGACCACAACAACCAACCTTGGAGGTTTTGTGACCGTGCTCACAAACCTCACCCGCCGTGCCTTCGCGTTAGAAGAGCCCCCAGAATACGTTGTTTACCAAGGATCCATAAGCGGTGAGAGCCGTCAATTCTGGGCCACAGTGCATATTTATGGTAGGGGTCTATTGCCAGAACGCCCCTACAGGTTCACCGGAAGGACAACTTCCTTTGAGCCACAAGCCATCCAACTAGCTGCTCGAGAGGCTATAGTTTAACTCCGGCATTTGTCGCCCAGAGTTAACTGTCGCTCGTTCTACTACTACCCCAGCCGTAACGGATATGGTAGACCACCCCAAGTTGCCAACGGAGATCACGAGACGGATCCTGCTTTGTTGCACTTAGTGCACTATGTAGGTGCACTAGAGGAACTGTTCGATCAAATCACCATTGATCTGGTCGCAGCTCGTGGAGAGCTGATTCGCCGAGTCCCGGCAAGAAGAGAAGATGAGCCCGACGCCGACAACCCAGTCGTGCTGTTCGGACAACCGATCGAGACCTTGAGGTCTGCCCCAGCCATCGACCAAAATACCTTGATGACCCCAGAAGTGCTTCGTCGCCTTTTGGGAACACGCTCCAACGGGATTGTGGCCAACAATCCCCGAGATGGTCATCATCGCTACCCCGACCCTGCAGTTCCTCAACCCCCTCCAGCTAATCCTGACGGTGAGAACCGTGGAGAAACCCCGATGTCCACAAGGCAAGCCCGCTTAGATATTAACGAGGTAGACTGAGTCACCCGAGCAGTACCGAGTCTTAGTATGTCGTCGCCTTGTAATTGTGTGATCCTGTATCGCCGTAATTAAATATTGTTTGCCTGTGCACCCCTATTTTTGTTATAAGCATGCATGAATAGGTTGATGTGCGATTGCATTTTTTTATCCCAAGCGTAGCTGCCAAAGACCAACCTCGACGACGCAAGTTTGTGCTATGAATAAACCTTTTTGGTTTCAGCTAACAGGAATGATATTTTCAAAACAACCCCTAACAAATCTCGAGGACGAGATTTTTCTTAAGGGGTGTAGTGTTGTAACACCCCAAAATTTTAACCTTGTTTTATAAATTAAAATTTTGCCAGGAAACTAAAACTTTTATTTTCTGGATTTCCTTCTGATTTCAGAACCACTCTTTTCCTTATTATTATGGAGTTTTTACCCCAAGTGAAAACTTTTCAATCATTGTTGGACTTATTTTCCCTCTCAAATAAAACAATTCTTTTATCAGTGGGATTATCTATATAATTATTTTCCCCCTGAGCTTTATTTCTCTAAATTGGTTCTTCATAAGTTTTAGGGTTCCATTTGCACTGCAACCCTTTGATAAATTCATTTAAAAATCCCACCAAAATTTGGGGATGTCATGTGATGTTTTTAAATCACTTTTATGCAAAAAGATATTTCATTCTTTGGATATTTTGAGCTCTGCATCAAATTTTCAAATCTGGTCCAGAGAGCAATTTTACACTACAACCTATTTAAATATTTCTTTAAAACCTCTACCAAAATTTTGGGATGTCAATAGGAGCATATTATTCCACTTTATGCAAAAACCCAGTGATGTTCTTTGAAAAATTTGAGTCAATCAACCTCACTTTCATTCTGGTCCAACTTGATGGTTTGTACAGCAACCATATTTTTGCTTGCCCTTTTGCCCTTGATACTTTCTCCTGCTTATAGCACACCCTACAAAACCCTTATGTCCAGGAGGATGGGCTCGTTGGAATATTTTTGGTTCATGAAATAATGCCATTTACCTCCTGTCCAGAAATTGAAGTTCTACAAAACTTGCACTAACAAGTTTGTGCTTTTCACAAACTAACCTCACCACCCTCTTATTCATCTAAAGAGACCCCAATCTGGAAGAATTGGCCACTCCAAGAAATGCCTAGGTGCCCGTCGCATTTTGTCAAACACCTTGAGAGCATGAACCGATTTGGCATGAGTTTTAGTTTGCACTATGAACTTGCTTCCCTTGCCTAACCACCTTGTCCAATAGACTCCCAGTTACTCCTAACCTAGGTCTGTTAAACCCCAACCTCCCCCGAGACATCTAGCACGCCCTGGCATTTTGTCGAGCACGTCCCATGCGTGCTCTGGGCGCGAGCAGAGCACGCGTTTTGCACGTGCCGCGCCCGAGCCGCCGCGTCGCGCCCGAGCCTCCGCGTCGCGCCCCTGGGTTTGCCCACACTGCAGAGCCGCGCCACGCACTCTCCCTCTCACCGCATCACGCCAAGCAGCCCCGACACCCTACAGCGCCGCCGTCAGGGCACTCTTGGCGGCACGCCGGCGTCCGCAGTGCGCCTCTGCCACGGATGGCGCCGCCCGAGCCTCCTCCGTTCGCCAGCTGCCCTCGTGAGCAGGCCGTCCTCATCCGCTCGCCCTCCCGACCCCTTAGCCTCCACCACGTCACCCTACCGCAAACAGAGAGGCGGTTCGCCGGCAAGCTTATCCGCGGCCACGGGAACCGACCTCGCCGGGCTATATAAAGCCCTCTCGATCCTACCTAGGCTCATCAGCAGCCTCTCTCGAGCCGTAGGAAGCCTCCCCCCTACCCAGTTGGCCAGGGGGCACTCTCTTCCCCAACTCCGGCAGAATCGGCCGCCACCTCGCTCCGGCAAAATACGGCCAAGGCCAAAGCCCCCAGACCCCTCCCGTGCTTCCATCCTCCTCCCCATGACCCTACGGAGCCGCCCAACACCTCAGACCCGCTCGGGAACCACAATAGCCAGAAGCCCCAAAAGCTCCCGAGGCCACCTCCGCCGAGGAGCTCGCCGCCGGCGACTCCCTCCGTCCCCACCTGCCTGGCGACCACCGGGAGGACCGCCCTGGAGTGGCGGATCCATCCCCGCCCTCGGGGCCCCGTGAGGAGCCACCAATCGCCGGCGACGATCACCGGAGTCCCGCCTCCGCTCGGGCAGAGGAAGAGGAGGGAAGGACAACTGGTCAAACCTGACCAGTGGGCCTCCCGGACCCACTGTCAGTGACCCCGCACCTGTCCACGTGGGTTAAGTGGAAGCGTATTTCCAGAGTACGTCTTCGACGTGTTCATTTTCGAATCGTTTTTTTTTCTTTTTTCTGTTTTATTAAAAAACAGAATATTGACTAAACTTTGACTGGCTATAACTTTTTAAATATAACTCCAAATGAATTGATTCTTTTTCCTACCTCCCTCAAATTTAGTCTAATTTATTTCAAGATTTATTTTAAAAAAATTCAGACAACTTTTTGGTACTGTTTTCGAAACTATATGTTGATTCAAAAATATTTTTAATAGGATTTTGGAGAGAAGATAAAGCTTTCAAAAGTTTTGGAGTGCACCATGCCTCCCCACAACTTGAAGGCAAGCATCCTGAACCCTGGCATAATATTTTTGGTGTGTTGGTTGACACGATTATAACACCACCTCATTTCGGAGAACTCGTTATTTTATGTGGTGATACGATAATTTGCATGTATGCATATTGGAGATTTCCTTGCTGTTGGAAACAGATATTCTTGTGATGATAATAATCCTCGAATGCCTTGCATGCATGCCGGAAAGAAATCCGGGAAAGCCTCTGCCTTGGGTAGGCGTGAGCTTGTCTCCGGTCTCCGTCGGGACGGCTATGTCCGGTATGGCATGGTAAGGTATAGTGAGTGGTGATTCTGTTGGTTGAAATATATTTGTTATACATATCATGCAAGGAATACTTAAGCCTCCTGAGTCGGCCGTAGATCGAGTTTTGTTCCAGTAACACCCATAATTGTTTTGTGCTTCCACTTGTCCCTGCCGTAGGTAGGGTATGGTTCAGTAAGTTGTCAACCCTTGTCTTGGCACACACCGTACAGAGAGGCCATGGTGGAAGATACCGGTTACATCCGGTAGGCATGCCACCTGGTCCGGGAGCATGGGTGTTTCCGGTTGGGACCGAGAGGGGGGCACCCCTTAGAGCGCGGGATAGAAATTTGATCCCATGCTACGCGAGGTTGTAGCCTCCCCACTTAGAGTTTTGCTTAACAAGTGTCGTGGGTGATTCCAGACACGAGTAAAGTTAAGCTGGTGTGTGCAAGTCAGGCGTGTTTTCGACTAAAAGACCGTAGACGGAATTAGTCCCGATGGACTAAAGAAATCCGTTACTCGTGGGTAAAGGGTACACCCTCTGCAGAGGTATTAAACCTATTCGAATAGCCGTGTCCATGGTTAAGGACAACAGTCTGGGTCGGGTCCAGTGTCGGTCTTAGTGTCGGTCTTCGGAGGAGAAACTGCTAAACCAGAACATGGGTCATGATTTGTGACTTGTGTTGATTACGATGATTGTGATTATTTTTATCGTGGACTAACTATTGTCATTACTTGATTTATTGAGTATCCCTGGGACGATTCTACCTCCTGGATATTCACTGTTATTTACTTTCATTATAAGCCCTTTTTGTGGCGTCGCACAGACGCCCGACTATGGCATGCTTGTTATTTACTTACTTTATAAGCCCTTTATGTGGCGTCGCGCAGACGCCCGACTATGGCATGCTTGTTATTTATTTACTTTATAAGCCCTTTATGTGGCGTCGCGCAGACGCTCGTCTGTGGCATGCTTGTTATTTATTTACTTTATAAGCCCTTTATGTGGCGTCGCGCAGACGCCCGACTGTGGCATGCTTGTTATTTATTTACTTTATAAGCCCTTTATGTGGCGTCGCACAGACGCCCGACCATGGCATGCTTGTTATTTATTTACTTTATAAGCCCTTTATGTGGCGTCACACAGACGCCTGACTGACGCATGCTTCATATTATGGCCCTTTCGAGGCGTCGCTTCAGACACCCGATCGGTGCATGTTATTTTTACCCCTTTATTGCATATTCATGTTGCATATAAATAACCTGCTTGCATGCATCGGAGATTTTATTTTATGACTGACGATGTGGTCATAGAATATTTCAGCGCATGATTATCATTTATATTATACCCGTGTTCATAATGTTTGCGAGTACATTCAAAGTACTCACTGGCTTGTCCCTGGCTATTGTCTTGGCCAGATTTCTTGCATGGAGAGGAGCGTTGCGATGACAGCCCCGGAACCTACGCAATTGTGATAGCAGCCTCGCGAAGATAGGAGTTAACCTGGTCAGCTGTTCCTGTGGGAAATGGAGTTCCATGGACACTGATGATCCACAAACCGCTTCCGCCATCAACCACTGGAAACCATTTGTTGTACTCCCAGGCCAGAATGGTCTTGTACTACATATTTTTTTGTATTTTGCTTGGAATTTCTGTATCAAGTTGGTGCCTTATCAGCTAACAGTAATCCTGGGGCTGGTGAGCACAACGGCCATTTTCTGAAAATTAATACCCGGAAAACCGGTCGTGACAGCTCGCATGAAAAAAAAGACTGTAGATCGAACGGTGAAGGACTTAGATGTGAGACACCAACAAAAATCACGAGTTTTTGAAAAGGCGAAAAAATAAAAAGAGAAAAACCAAAGAAAAAGACAAAAAAGGGTTGGAAGCTTCTCCCAAAACTAGTAAAAAAGGGTCAGCTCATTCACATCCGGGGAGACAAAAAACCAAACAATTGGCAGGTAGCAGAAAACTATACAAAGACATACTCCCTCCGTTCCTAAATATTTGTCTTTCTAGTGATTTCAACAAGTGACTACATACGAAGTAGAATGAGTGAATCTATACTCTAAATATATCTATATACATCCGTATGTGGTAACCATCTGAAGTCTCTAAAAAGACAAATATTTAGGAACGGAGGGGTAGAACGACTAGACAAACTTTCCTCCCTGAAAGAAAAACAATTCTCGTTTTCCATGGCTGAAAGCCCACAAAGAAAAAAAGAAGGACCCACAAGAAACAAAAAAGCCCACAACGGGCAGGCAGGACAAGAGGCCGACATGGGCTGGACACTGGCTGCCGCGCACGATGGATGCCAGCGAGCGCGAGCGAGCCGAACAAGCTACGTAAATCTTGAACAGAAATAAAATCTGATGACCCTAGACTTAGATGTGAGATAATTATTTTACATCTACATGTGAAATAGCAAACCTGATTGTTTAATAGGGGTCGTGGATAGAAGATCTGCAATTAGGATGGGGTCGCGCTGATTATAAGCCTAGTGGGGACAACCACTTTGGCACACAAGCTACTAGCAGGCAACTAACTTAGGCAATATAGGCCAGGCAACGCCATCAATTACGCACTCACCAAACTCCAATCGACAATTTTCAGCTGACTGAATCAACATAACGAGGCGTGTCACTGCTACATCAAGATCAGCCCCTGTGGCCATCGCTGCATATTTCACATGGTATGCAGCTACGCATCGATCCGGCTTCATTTTACCGGTTCTCACAACAGAAGAAGTCTGGCAAGGGGATTCGATCCGAATCCTTCCAAGATAAAATGATCCTACGTATTTCACTTTAAAATATGCGTGGAGGAGAACATCCAACATCTGGTTTGACCACGGACCTGGAGGCGCGGAGGGAGACGGCGCGGGAGCCGCCGCTGCGGGCGGCGAAGCGGACCGAGTTGGCAGGGGCGGAGGGCGAGGGGGAAACGGAGAGGTGGGGGCGTGCCGTACCCGGGAGGCGGCCGAGAAGTGGGCGGGCCGTCGGAAGACGACGAACCTGTCCTGCAGCGGGAGGTGGACGACGGTCTCCGAGGTTCGCGCCGGCGCCGTCGTGGTGGCCGAAGCCACGGCATGCAGCGCTGCCACCGCCAACCCTAGGCAAGCCACACGCGCGCCGCGGTCCAGCCAGCCCCATGGAGCGCCGCACATCGAAGGATTCGAAGCACGCACGCGCGAGCCGGTGAGCAAGCCAGCCGTAGTCGCTTGGGGCGACGCCTCTCTCTCTCCAGTGAGGCATGGTCGATCTGAATCGGGTTAGGGGGCAGACGGTGGTCGATCTGAATCGGGGGAGAGGATGATCGAGAGGGCATCGATGGGAGTTAGGGTAGGGAGAGATGGTGAGGGGAGGGAGGGATGAGGTCGGCGGTGGTGGGTGAGGAGGACGGCGAGGTCAGCTGTGGGTGGGAGAGGACAGGGACGGGGAGGAGGTGGCGGCGGCGGCGAGGAGATTGGGAGCGGGGAGGAGGGGTGCGATGGGGGGATCTGATCTAGGGTTTGGGCTGCGGGGGTATCTTTTTTTTTCTGTAGATAGATGGATGGATGGATGTGGGATTGAGATAGGGATGGATGGATGGATGGGCGTCATGTCATTGATCCATGGGAAGAGTTTTGATTGGTTCGGAAAATCAGTGATTTAAAATAGAGCTATTTTGTAAAGCAGCTATCAAAAATATTTTGCAAAAGGGCATCACATAAATTTTCACTCAAGTTAGACCACATTTTATGGATGAGCACTAATTTGTATGCATTTCTGATCTTTGTAGTTATTTTTAATCATTTTTCGAGTGTCCAAAATAAGATTTTTTGTGAAGGACCTATAATATATTTGTTGTAAAATTGGACCAAATTAATTTTCTAAAATACTAGGTCATGTTTAATGCACAATTGACTAAATGATTGGGTGTCAAAAGTTTTGATCCACCTCTGGTGAAAAAGACAAATTCCTGCCGATTCAGTAGGAAGCGGGTCAAATTTAAACTGCAGTTGCCTCATAGTTTGCTCTTTATTTTTTCCAAAAATCATTTATAGGTACATAAGTACCTATTTAATCAGAGAAACACCAAAAGAATTCCAAGATTCAACCACTAGCTACGAACGGTCAAGCCAGCCGTTTTGACCGCATTTTGAAACGGGCATAAAAAATTTAAAGAAATCAAAAAATTGGAAAAACTTCGCATTGTGTCATTATATATGACCAAGTTTTCAGGAAAAATATTAAACTTGTAATAGGGCAATTATTTTAAAACAGTGTTCTCAGAAATGAGCTATCATGTGTGGAGATTCATGGCTTTCAAGCTAAATGATCAATCTTATGACCACATTCATGGCATAGTTTGTTCGAATGATCTCATAATGTGTACAAGGGTGCATGTTAGAATGACAAACAATGTTGCCTAAGGGAATTTCCATTTTCTTTGCACGAAAAAATCATTTTCCATTTTTCGAGTGCCCAAAATGAGTTTTTTTTGTGAAGGACCTACCATATATTTGTTTCAAAATTTGAACTGCAGGTCCTCATAGTTTGCTCTTTATTTTTTCCAAAAATTATTTCTAGGTACATAAGTATCTATTTAATCAGAGAAACACCAAAAAATTTCCAAGATTCAACCACTAGCTAGGAACGGTCATGCATGCCGTTTTGACCGCATTTTGAAACGGGTATAAAAAATTCAACAAATATCAAAAAATTGGAAAACCTTCGCATTGTGTCATTATATATGGCCAAGTTACCAGGAAAAATAATAAACTTGTAATATGATAATTATTTTTAAAAAGTGTTCTCAGAAACAAGATATCATGCGTGAAGATTCATGACTTTCAAACCAAATGATCAATCTTATGGCCACATTCAAGGCATAGTTTGTTCAAATGATCTCATATTGTGCACAAAGGTGCATCTTGGAATTCCAAACAATTTTTCCTAAGGGAGTTTCCATTTTCTTTGCACGGAAAATTCATTTTACATTTTTTGAGTGCCCGAAATGAGTTTTTTTTGTGAAGGACCTACCATATATTTGTTTCAAAATTGAACCTAATCAATTTTATAAAATACTAGGACATATTTAATGCTCAATTGATAAAATTGTTGGGTTTCAAAAGTTTTGATCCACCTATGGTGAAAAAGACAAATTTCCGCCGATTCAGCAGTAAGCGGGTCAAATTTAAACTGCAACTACCATATTGTTTGCTCTTTATTTTTTCTAAAAATCATTTCTAGTTACATAAGTATCTATTTAAGCATAAATATATGGTTTGGTGGCGATACGTCGAGGTTTGGATGGTGGCCTAGGGCCCCAACTCCAAAACGCGTAAAGTGGCATGCCCGCCGCATGGTCACCACGTGACCTTGGCGTTGACATGTGTTCTGGGAGGCCTAGGCATGTCTAGTGGGTTGGGCACTCCCCAGGTAGGTGCTAGGAAGAAAATTATAACAGAAGTATCTCACGAGGAGACCGACCTATGCTCAAAGATGAATTAGCAGCCAAGTGTTTGATTAGCGGTACAGGAAATGCATATGGCGAATGAGCATGTGTTTTGGCTGAGGATGATCATCTACTAAGAAGAATGTCTTCACAAATTTTTAACTCAAAAGGAGGATCCCAGGTGGTACTTTCTTTGCAAAGTACCACACTGGAGAAAAATATGAATGTGAAGCTGGGCTTAAAATAATGAATGGATTGAGCTGAAATTTTGTGGAGGGTGGTTATTTGGGCATAGGAAAGCACTGTAGAAAATTGATACCATTTGGACATGCCAAAGTGGTACATCCTTCACAATGCTCTTCTATGGACATAAACTTGGGAAAATTAGCGAGAGAAATTGGATGAATGAAATGAGCTCAAATTTGGTGTAGCTAAGTTAAATAGGTATGGTCATGCGCTGGTAAATTTTCAGGTCATTTGGGTAAGCCTAGCTAGTACTAGTACTTACTTCACAAAGCTTCTCTCGAGCTAGAAACTTTGAAAATTTTCTGAGAAAGATTTACCAGGAAAATGGAACCGAATATTATCATGTGGCAATGATTTGTGCATGGAAGAGTGCCGAAAAAGTTTGAGGGTAACAGGAGTGGTCTAGATAACACTTGCTTTGCAACATGCCAATTTGGCCATAAAATATAAATTGAACCTGGGCTCACATAGATGATTTGACTGGGCTGCAATTTGGAGGGGGGTGATAATTTCGGCATATGAAGGAACTGTATAAATTTCATGTCATTTGGATATATAAAAAAGGTACTTCCTTCACAATGCTTCTAGGTGGACAAAAACTTTGGAAATTTGCCGAGGAAGATTTGCTAGGCAAATGGAGCTGAATTTTGTCATGAGGCAATGATTTGGATAGGAAAGAGTGCCCAAAAATTTCAAGGACAATCAAGAATATATAAATAGCACTTCTTTCACAAAGTGTTGTTGTGAACAGAATAGGAAAATGAATATTATTGAATTAGTTCTGAACTAGGAAAGGAAGGATTTTTATATATTTGACGAAGATATGACCCAAAAAATTTATGAGATTTTTTTGCGAATTTTGGGAATGGCAGAAATATAGGTTGCTTAGGGCAAAAATTGACACATGGACACATAGGCAAAACTGATGAGGTGGCGTCTAGTCATAGCAATAAGTACTAATGCATTCATGTTCACAACCTCATGACCATTTATATTGGTCGTAATCAGGTAGAAATAAGGTCATGGACCACTCTTGTCTGCTTTATTACCATTTGGTGTAAGGCAATTCAGGGTTTGAGCCCTTCCAAGCGAAATTGTTGTGGATTTACGACCAAATCAACTAGGGTCACTAAGAGAAGGTCACTAGTTGACATATTTCTTGTAGTGATTCCGTAGGGCCGCCGTTGACAAGGGAGCTTCACACGAGTCACCGGCCGGTCACTAGGAGGCCTTTGCGTGATGAAAATTTTTCCTCGGCCGTTTTTCAGACGGGGGTTTTGATAGACGCCGAAGGATAAATTATCCTCTATTCGGCTTAGGGGATCAGCTGTGCTGCATAAGGGACGAAAATCGATTTTATCCTCTCTTACAACCGGATAGGTGATCGGTTACAAATGCCCTAAAGCGATTGAGTATGCGAAACAGATGCCATGACCCATAAGGATTACATATAAAATGCATCACAGTTGATAGGCCGAGCATGTTATGCCGTGAATTACTTAACTCCTCTCATTATTTTGCTTGCAAAAATCCTCCTCTTCTTGACTAGATATATCTCAAGTAACACTGCGCATTTGCTCCGCCACTGAGAAGTTTAAGAGCTAATTAAACTCTATTGTCTGCAGTTTTGCACTGGTAAAATCTCGAATTTAACTGTTCTGGCCTGCGCCTGCTGCGGCTTATGCTATTTTTCGTGAGACCTTCCGCTGGTCCAAATAGTTCAAACTAGCTGAAAAATTTACAGAATCTGAATTGGCATGTCTCTAATGTATCCACTCAAATATCAAGTTACAGCTCCATCTGATTCATCCGAGACAAATTTCTGAGTCAACCGCTCTCAGCTGCGTAATAATGAGATTGCAACCAACCAAACACCGAATAAAATGGGTACACCAACTCACATGAAAACAACTCATGGAATGAGTTTCTAAGGTACGAACAACGGTTGAAAACATCTCATGTAATCAGTTACAAGTCAGGGCAAGTATTTTATCAAGATGCTTGCTAAAACTTCAACACACTGGCGCTCTTGACTAGTGAGTTGATCTTCGAATTGCTCGAATACAGTTTCAACTTCTGTGATCGCGCTCTCCGCCTCTCCTATCTCAACACCTTGTTCTCCTGACTCCTTCAACTCGGCCTGCAAATAGCTTGGAACAGCTCATGACAAGATCACACATATATAATGTCAAATTTAGCTCAAATGTTTCAGAAACGGTACCAGAGTTGCTTCCAGTTCTGCCAGTGTGGCTTCAAGACGCTTATGACAGTCTGGGATCATCATCCTTGCCAAAACATTCTCCTGAAGAAATAAATGACATTAAGATACAGTGCAATTCACATGGAGCTACAACTTCAGATATTTGTATGATCAACAAATTGGCATTTCCTCATCTAAAGAGGCACTTAGATAAAGGATCTTAGACATTGACAGCAATGGCCATTCTTGATCTCAATTACAAAAAAGTAAAAAAACATGTCAGAGTTCTCCAAACACATGTGAATTGTAATATCTCATAAGCATGTGGTTGTAGCTACACGTTAAGCCTGGAAAATGTGATAATTAATGGAAAAATATATATATTTGTCAAAAGGGATGCAAAGAGCATATATACCACATGTTCATTTGATTTACGGTTCGTCGCATGCTATGCCCATCATGGCTTCAAGATGCTTTTTTCTTTGTAACAGTTAGATAGGCTGTCCGACCAATAGCATACATGCATACATACATACAAGAAATGCAAACCAGTTCTTGTTGGAAGATTATCTATATGCTGGCTGAAGCCTGAAGAATAATAGATTGTCTACTCTAACTCTAACATCAAGACTACCACATGGGCAGAAACCACAGACAGAAATTCAATCAACTACCACCAAGTCTAGGTTGTGAGTACTCTATTGTGACAATATATGAAGAGTAGAAGAAGATTTTCTTTGCTGGCTGAAGCCTGAAGAACAATAGATTGTCTCTATTGTGACAATAGATGAAGAAAATTATGCAGAGTATTCATTTAGGTTAATATTTTCGGGGGGAAACTGGAACGGACTAGAAGTAGAACTACTAAGAAGACAAGAAAAGAAAGAGTCTTGTAAGTTAGGAGATTTTTCACCTGCTGCTTGAGATCGTAGGGATCGGCGCCTCTCTCCTTCATGGCTGCGGTCGTGGCCGCCTCCTTCTCCACCTCCTCCTCGTACGACCGAAGCTCCCTCACGGCCCTCCTGCACGTCCGCGTCTTGATACCGAGGCTCCCCAGAGTCGCCACCATCCTGAAGACGCGGAAGCTGGGTTGCTTCTCCGGCGAGGCCCCGCGGCGGCGGCGGTGTCGCTCTGCGTTGCGGCCGGCGTGGAAGCAAGATAGATAGGCGGCAAGTTGTGGGCCGGGCCCAATAAGATAAGGATCAGGACGGCCTAGTAAAACAGTCGAAGCCACACACGACTTGGCAGCGGCCCGTAGAACGTCAGGGTTATATCTGGCCTACTAATATTACTCAAAGAAAAAAAAGACCTACTTTGCCGGAAAAAAACACACCAAAAGGGTCAATGTTATTGAAGAAAAAAACACGGAGTTGACCGCCAAAGTAGATGAACTCATCTATGTGATGAAAGATAAAGAAGAGGTAAACACGGAGTTGATCGCTATTATCAAAGAAGAGGTTAAGCTCGATGGAACGCTAAGAAAGGAGGGAGCAACTAACTTTTATTTGAACGGGCATCCTTGTGGGGCCTCACTATGGGAGCGCCCGTCTAGTTGCCGCCACATGTCGTGTGCAGGATGCACTGGTAGGGGCAAGGATTTTTCTTTTTTTAGCAAGCGTTTTTCAGATTTTTTTTTTGGGTTCTTTTGGCTTTCTGGCTTTTGCCTAACTTTCCCTGGTCTGGGTGGAAAACCTTTTTTGGATTTTTTTTGCAAAGTTGTTCTTCTCATAAAAAAAAAGAAAAACACATGCCGTGCTTCTGGCGGAAGCATGTTCTTTTTTGAAAATACAGATTTGCTTCCGCAAGAAGCACATGTTATGCTTTCATGAAAAGCAGAACCTATATTTCCCGCCTATGCTTTTCTTGGAAGCGTAGTTGTGCTTTTCAAAAAACACAATTATGCTTCACCAGAAAAAAGAAAAGCACAGCCTGTGATTTTACGAAAAGCACATTTGGGCTTTCACGAGAACCAAAGTCTTGCTTCCATAAGAAGCACGGCCTGTGCTTCCCAGAAATGGGAAAAAAATAGCCTATGCTTTCAAAAGAAGGTGAAAACTGCAACTGTGCTTTTGGGCTCCAGCTTTTTTTATTAGTTTTTTCAGTTACCGATTTTGTTTTTTGTTTTTTTTTGTTTCTTTCTTCTTTTTTCTTTTTGTAAAAAAGGTTCGTGGGACCTATTAACATGGGATCTAATTTCAAAGACCTCGCCACAAAGAAATATAACAGTGAAACACACATTTCAAGAATATTTTGAATAACTAATCTATGGGAAAAAACTCACAGTTGAGACAAAGTGACATACATGTAGTACTTAACTTGTCAGCGTCTGAATTGGTGGAGAGTAAACTTCGCAAAGGGTAACCCTTTACTAATGATTTCAAAGAAAACAAAAGATCAAAGAATGACTCACGTCTAGAGCTTTCATTAACAGGCCTGCCACATAGCGTGCATACTACAACGACATTTCCTATTCGGCACCTTCAGCACCTATTTCTTCGTTTTACATAAACCGGCGCACACCTCCATTCGCGCTGGCCGGCCCGTTTAGCTTTTTTTATCTTCAATTAACCTGCTAAAAACGTGCGTGCAAGGTGATTCAAACCCACGATCTCCTTCTTATTGATAAACTGCAGTAACTTTACCCTAAAAAAAAACATAAACTGCAGTAACCAACTGGGGCACCACACATGTTGCGATTACTTACTCCCCTTTTCTTCTTTCTTCTCTTTTCCTTTTCCTTTTCCTTTTCTTTTTCTATTTTTCTATTCTTAAATTTGTGAAATTATTTAGAATTGATGAATTTTTAAAAAAATCGATGAACTTTTTTCAAGTTTGTGATCTTTTAAAAAGTTATGAACTTTTTTCCAAAATCAATGAGCATTTTTAATAAAATCCATAAACCTTTTTAGATTTCATGAAAAAAATCAAAAGTATTAAAAAAGCTGGTTCTTATCTACCAGATCAACAACACAAAAAGGGAAGGAAAAAACTAGGTTGCGTAGCGAACTCTGCTAGGCCGCGACCTGATCGGGGTGTGCGTGAGCGCCGCTGAAGGCGTCTAGAGCACCACGAGTAATGTGCCTTGATTTGTTTTCTCTTCCTCATATATACTCCCTTCATTTTTATCGACTCTGCATATTAGAGTTGACTGAAGTCAAACTTCGGAAAGTTTGACCAAGTTTAGAGAAAACAATATAGACATTTACCATAACAAATCTATATGATGTGAAAGCACATTCAATAATAAATCTAATATTGTTGATTTGTTATTCTATATGTTAATATTTTTGTTTATGTACTTCGTCAAAGTTTATAAAGCTTGACTTTTGATTAAAGCTAATACACGTGCTAAATAAAAACGGAGGGAGTACACGGTCATCAGGCAACTAGGCACCATTCCCTAAAAAAGACAACGAGGCACCAGCCTGATGAGCCAAGCTTTTTGTGTTTGTGTGTTTCTTGTGGGTGACTAAACGGAGCACATGTAGAGTTGCTTGGCCCGGCCGGTTATTATTTGTAGCTTGTATAGGAAAGACCGCCGTGTAGCCAAGCCAATCCATTCGTACCACAATGTCGACTATACCGTCCTCGCCCGCGTCCGCTGTCTCGGGTTCGGCGCCGGCGCCGCCGCCGGATATGGTGGAGGACTGCATGGGCATCGTGCAGCTCCTGAGCGACGGCACCGTGAGGCGCAGCCTGGACTACTCCCACCTGCCGATGCTGAGACACGTCCCCTCCGACCTGCCCGTCCAGTGGAAAGACGTGGTGTACGACGCCGGCAACGGCCTCCGCCTCCGGATGTACAGGCCAACCACCGCCGGCCGCGCAGAGAAGAAGCACCCGAAGCTCCCGGTGCTCGTCTACTTCCACGGCGGAGGCTTCTGCATCGGCAGCTTCGAGTGGCCCAACTTCCACGCGGGCGCGCTCCGGCTGGCCGGCGAGCTCCCGGCGCTCGTGCTCTCCGCCGACTACCGGCTCGCCCCGGAGCACCGCCTCCCCGCCGCGCACCGGGACGCCGAGACCGTCCTCTCGTGGCTCCGCGACCAGGCGGCCGCCGGCACCGACGCCTGGCTCGCCGAGTGCGCCGACTTCGGCCGGGTGTTCGTCTGCGGCGACTCCGCAGGCGGCAACATGGTGCACCACGTCGCCGCCCGCCTCGGCTCGGGCGCCCTCGCGCTCGGTGACCGGGTGCGGGTCGTCGGGTGCGTGATACTCTGGCCCTACTTCGGTGGCGTGGAGAGGACGGCGGCCGAGGCCGAGGCCGAGGCCATGGCGCCGTCGTCCGAGTTCGACCCTGGGAAGAACTTCGACCAGATGTGGCGGCTGGCTTTGCCGGACGGAGCGACCAGGGACCACCCGACGGCGAACCCGTTCGGGCCGGAGAGCGCCCCGCTCGATGACGTGCGGTTCCCTCCGGTGCTGGTTGCCAATGTTGGAGTAAACCATGTTAGGTGACGTTTAATACGGTACTAGCTAGTCAGGTCACTCGGTTAGTTAGTGCATGGATGAGTCGGTGTAGTTTGCCTGGAATGAGTCCAAGCCGGTGGCTCTTGGCCGTGTGTTGGTGGCGCATGGATAGGAATGGATAGCATCATGCATGGAGTTAGTTGGAGTAGTGGCTGGATGTGCTGGCCGGTTAGTGCGTGCGTGATGGCCAGACGTGATGGCTGGCTGTGTGCCCTCCTGTGTATATATGTGTCACATTGAGCAATGAAAAGGGGCCGTGAGGGCTGGAGAAACAATGTAGCCACTGTGTGATCACCAAGGGAGTCTCTTGGCAAAGCTTGTGAGTTCTTCCTTGGTGCATGTGTGCGTGGGTGTGTGTGGAGTTTCTCCTTGTGTGAGGCAAGAGGTAGAAGAAGGGCGCTGCGGCGAGGAGGTGGCGCCAACAATTGGTATCAGAGCCACAAGGTTCGAGGGGCGGCCGTAGCGCGTGGCGGAGGCGGCGGGCGGTGACGTCGTACGTGCGGCGACCGCGGAGGCCGCCGAGGCGCTGCGTCATGGCGCGGCGGCGCAACACGGTGTGGCGGCGTGGAGGCAGTGCATGGCGGCATGGAGGCCGCGGCGGTGCAGGGCAATAAGACGCGGCGGCGAGCCGGGCGCGACCGGTGCGTGTTATGGGTGCGCACTGGACGTGTCGGGCGCGTCGGGACCGCGGGAATGGACCGCGTCGAGGCGCTGGACCTGGTTGCGCAGATCGTGTACGTGCGCGGCGGGAGCGCGGGGACGTGGGGAGTGCGCGCGAAGGGCACGGCGGTCGCGGAGACGAGGAGGTCGCGAAGGACCTGCGTGGTGGCGCAGAGGTCGCGACGGCTCGGGGCGACAACCGTGGAAGGTGCGTGGCACGGAGGCGTGGCGTGACGGCTGCCAGGGCGGACGCGGAGGCGGCACGCGGTGAGCGTCTTGTGCTGTCGGGCTCGTCGGGCGCGCCGGATGCGCGCGGGACGTGCGGGACGCACTGGTGCGGTCGGGCTCGTCGGGCACGTCGGATGCGTGCGGGACGTGCGGGACGCAAAGGGACGCCAGGCGTGTGTCGCCGGCGGAGATGGAGCTCGGCGAGTGCGCCAGGTCGGGTCCGTGGCGGTGCGACCGGCGTCGATGCGCCGGGTCGGATCCGCGGGCTGGGTCACGGCCATGACGACGACAATGACAGGAGCTGCAACAACTCCGGTGACGGCGAGATCATGGTTTAGGGGGAGTGTGTTGGAGTAAACCATGTTAGGTGACGTTTAATACGGTACTAGCTAGTCAGGTCACTCGGTTAGTTAGTGCATGGATGAGTCGGTGTAGTTTGCCTGGAATGAGTCCAAGCCGGTGGCTCTTGGCCGTGTGTTGGTGGCGCATGGATAGGAATGGATAGCATCATGCATGGAGTTAGTTGGAGTAGTGGCTGGATGTGCTGGCCGGTTAG
The DNA here is from genome assembly GCF_002162155.2 of Triticum dicoccoides. Lineage (NCBI taxonomy): Eukaryota > Viridiplantae > Streptophyta > Magnoliopsida > Poales > Poaceae > Triticum > Triticum dicoccoides. The sequence continues at coordinate 697,921,530 of NC_041391.1, read as the reverse complement.
TGCGTGCGTGATGGCCAGACGTGATGGCTGGCTGTGTGCCCTCCTGTGTATATATGTGTCACATTGAGCAATGAAAAGGGGCCGTGAGGGCTGGAGAAACAATGTAGCCACTGTGTGATCACCAAGGGAGTCTCTTGGCAAAGCTTGTGAGTTCTTCCTTGGTGCATGTGTGCGTGGGTGTGTGTGGAGTTTCTCCTTGTGTGAGGCAAGAGGTAGAAGAAGGGCGCTGCGGCGAGGAGGTGGCGCCAACAGCCAAGGCCGGCCGTGACCGGATGCGCGACCGGGTGGCTGAGTACGTGGCGAGGCTCCGGGCCATGGGGAAGCCCGTCGAGCTCGCCGAGTTCGAGGGCCAGGGCCATGGCTTCTTCGTGTTCGCCCCCTTCGGTGATGCCTCAGACGAGCTGGTCCGAGTGGTCAGGCAATTCATGTGTACGTGTACGGCGACCAGCCACGGGTGATTAACATATGGATCGGATGTAATGCTCTTCTCGCCAGTGCTTATTTCATATTTTCAATGGAAGTGCTGAATATTTTAGATTACAAATGTAAATCGGATGCTTTTTTTTTGGGGAATAAATCGGATTCTTACTAATTTTACAACATCTTATGTGCCGCCGGTGCCACATCATGCCATGATTGGTCATAGTATGAGGATCAAAATCACGAAACGCTCATGACCGCCGGTCATATGATGAGTGCATCACTGGTTCTCACTTTCAGTGAAATTTCATTAATTTCTGTACATATATTAAAATAGTCTCCTCTCGGTCAAAATACTCCAGTAATTTTGGTAGTACACATAAATTCAAATGATTTTTAAATTAGTTTTGGATTTTTTAGAATTTTTGGTTCAGTCTCCATCAAATTCATGTGGAAAATTCGCTCCTTTCGCCGAAATCAAAACCAAAATATGAATTTCACAGAAATGTAGTGATTTCTGCAAAGTCTAGAATATTTCTAGAACTTAAATTTAAAACCATATTCAAGCACCATATGCGAAGTGCCACATCATGTCGGATCAGTGCAGGCTTCAGGCATGCTTTGCTAGCGAAAATCAGGGGAGGCGAGGCTGAATTTTGCCGTCCACACTATCCCAACCATTAGCGAGACATTGGCTAGATTTCCTTGTGCATGCAAGGAGTTCTTCTGACCACGCGTGCGATTCACACGCAACTGTTATTGATGTGAGCAATGACCAATGAGGGGGTCCTATCACTATCAATGAGGGGGCATATCATCCGTGCGCCATAACACAAACGAAATAGCCAAACATCCATTTACACTGTGACATCTTATCGCAAACGCTTTCAGAAGGACCCGTGTGGATGTAAACCATGTTTTGATTGTGTTCTTACATCTATGCTTAGAGTACTGTTCAAAAACCAACCGATTCAACGATGTATCATCCGATTTGTCACTATTCGGTGGGTGAACGATAAGATTATGTCATATCATCGTCGTTTATTGGTTGTGGTGATTTATCGCTCTTGCAAACGATTTATCAGGAATATACTGATAATTTGGGCCTATTTCTACCATTATGTGTGCAAGAACTATGTTTATTTGTATTTCGTGGACCTTGTAACGTAATATGTACCGTTGTCCTATTTTCTTTGTAGTTGTACAAGAATTCAAAGGCAAGCAATCAATGTAACACTTCTATTCAGTATTGTTTTTGTGTTGAATATAGCATGTTTTAGTGCTTGGAACGTGGGATTTACCAAAAAAAAGACTGATTAATAGTCAACCGATAAGATCGATTAATCATCGGATTTCCGATTAATCTCTAATTCTCAGCCGACCAAGACGCTAACGATAAGCGATATCCGTTTCGACCTCTTCCACCAAGTGTTTTGCAGTCTACATGCATCATATTGCATGAACATAATGGTACTATATAAACACTTTATCATTGTCTCCATGGCATGTTTCCAACCGTCCAAAGGTGTTGTGCTTCTGCATCATGTAGTCACACATGGCTAATAATACAATAATCTACCATCGATCCTTACTTGTCTTCCTTCTGTATATGTCTAGGCTAGGATCAATGTAGACTGTAAAATATATTTTTAGTGTTGCGTTGGCAGGGTTTTAAATGCAAAACCTCTTTGATCTGATTGTATTAAGTTCATGCTTTATCCAGTTACTCCAAAATTCTGAGCTGAAGGGAGGAATAGAAAATATGTCTCAACAATCCTTTCACTCCATCAAAATAATAACTTATCGACATCGAGCTATTTATATTAGGGAGGAATAACATGAAGATGATTGAACTTCAAAGTACTAGGTTGTCTGAACAATAACACTCTACGTTGTCACAACAGACCTGTGAGAGAAAGAACAATAGTATTCGGTGTCGCGACTCCTTCTTTGCATTGCACTCCTATCAAGATCCTTAGCTATTCTCGGACTACTGAGACATCTTAGATTAGAGCCCTTTGGGCACGTTTCATCTTTGCAAACTCAACCAGCCTATCGACTTTTGGCAGAACCACCTTGGCGGGTTCCATTTCGCCAAAGCGCTCCATCCATGCCAATAGAAGCGGAGTCTTGGTGGTATGTAGAAGCTCCACACCACAAAGCGCCTCGGTTCCTTGCATCCATGCAACCATACCACCCAACACAACATCAACATATCCGACGTTGTCTCCTCCAAAGAACGGCTTCCCCTTGGAGCATTCCCTCAAGGCCCCCTCTAGCATATCCACCGCCGCTAGCGTTTGCATTGTCCCTTCATCTTTCTCCTTATCTGTCTTGCCCACAAACATCTTCCACCATGGCGCGACTAGCTGAAAATACATATGCATACATACAAACATATGCACAAACAATATATATTACGTAGTGTATCGACAAATTAATAAAACTCGCACGTGCACCGGTAATGATAACTAATGATGAACCTTGTCGTCAATGTAGATGGCCCAGAATCGAGCCCTAGCACGTTGGTAGGGGTCGGCGGGGAGGAGGGAGGGTCCTATCCCATGGTAGACCTCATCGATGTACTCCAAGATAGCAAGCGACTCGCAGATAGGCATACCATTGTGGATGAGCACGGGCACCTTCTTGTTCACCGGGTTTGACGCGAGGAGAAGGTCGCTCTTATTTGCAAGGTCCTCTTCCTGGTACTCGTAGCTTAGGCCCTTGAAGTTGAGCGCCAGCCTCACTCGCATCGCGAAAGGGCCCCTCCATGTCCCTAGGAGCTTTAGCTCATGCTCGTCTTCCCCTGCTGCCACTTGTTGCTACGCTAGCTCAAATAAATAATCGATGATTACCGCAATTTTTTTTAAAACAAATCGATGCAACATGCATAAATTCTCAATCAAAAGAAAATATGTACGAAGTTTGAACCAAACTATACCGTACATACCATGCCGCCAGCTGCCGTGTAGGGATTATTGATAGAGGACGAGCTTACGATGAGCTTACGGTTCACCGACGTCAAGGAATACATGAAGCGTGCCCTTGAAGGTCGTCCGGCTGTTACCGGCGGACCCGTGCATGCTGCCAACATGACGACCTGAGAATTAGAAAAAGCAAGCCCAGGGAGCGCCATGGCGTATGTACGTGGATGCGCACGTAGATTTGAGCTCGTATCTAGCCGTGCTTGTGTGGTCGGTTCCCGACCCAGGAAGATAGGTAGGACCGTTATATAGGCGCATGGACGGTTGAAAGGCGAGCGTACGAGGTTATAAATGGATAGCTGTATTCGAATTATTTTTGGCCTGTATTGAACCAGCGAGGGCCCACGCACATGCAAAAGGACCCAGGCATCTTACAGGCATCTGACGTGTACGCAGAGCATGGGCGATGTACGTACCTGTGCATGCATGGCTGGCAAAAGGCGTACGTGGACCGTTTGCGTCCAGCGAAGCACGGAGGAGCGTTCACCATTAGCGTTTTAAGTACTAAGCAAGCAACAATATCTTTGGTCATGTTTAATATGATGTTTGATTTCACCAGCAAATTGTCCACGGGTGTGATCAAAACCGATAAACAATAAGCTCTTCTCATTTTGATTTCACCATAGCTGCATGCGTGATTGTGTTGAATCGGGGAGATCAAGCAGTGTTATCATTTACAGTAGTAATCACGCCACGTCGTCATGTTCATGTACATCTGTTCAGGGAATCAGCTTAATATGTGCATGGAGAGATGCCCGCGCCCAGTGGTACAGCTATGCGTCGTGTACCGTGCTTTACTTTTCCCCGTCCTGTCATCTCTCCCAATTTACTACGCCCTCACATCAAACCAGCCACTGTTGTCATCTACCTCCACCCAACGAACTCACCGCCAGGTCTCTCTGTTCTTCATCTGTGCGACAGAGGAGGCGTGCTCACCCTTGCCAGCCGGTCCACGGTACAATGGAGCACCCTAGGCAAGCTATTACATTGCCTGTCATTTCTTCATGCCCAACAGCACGACCCTGCTTTTAAAAAATGAACCGCCATGGCTGGATAAGTGGAGAAAAATCAGCTGACATGAACCTATTTGCCATGCCATACCTTCGATAAGTGGAGATGAATCAGTTCGCATGAATACACGATGACACAGCTAAGCATGCCAAAACAATTTATGCAACAGCTTCTCCTTCGTTAGTTCAAATCCCAATTGTACTGGAAACTATACTGTAGCCAGAAACATGGCCAAGCAACAATTTTTGCAGAAAAAACCGACCAATACACTCACGAAGAAACAGAACAATAACCCTAAGTTTGAATCCACATGGCATCAGCCTGATCACACTCACAGCGAGCAAAAACAACCGAAGTGGTCTTGACAGCAACAACTACATTTCTTCTGAATCTAGATCAATACATTGGCTTGCCATGAGTTTTACACTAGAACAAGCAAACAAAATCAAGCTAGATGCGCACGTAGATTTGAGCTCGTGTCTAACCGTGCTTGTGTGGTCGGTTCCCGATCCAGGAAGATAGGTAGGACCGTTATATAGACGCATGGACGGTTGAGAGGCGAGCGTACGAGGATATAAATGGACCGCTATCCACTGTTTCTTCTCTTGGAATGGTCTCCTGTTGTGTCACTTTCCAACAACAGTCATGTCTCGTCCTTGCTGTGTCGTCTTGTCTTGTACATTTTCCCTCCCCCAACCATGCACCGGGAAAACCCATTGGAGTACAAATCATCCCATGTCTCCATCGAACTGCACTACGGGGCTGTTTGGTTTCTAGCCACATCTTGCCACACTTTGCCACACCTCACGTTAGGCAAGTTTGACCAAGTTAGGTGGGTGTTTGGTTCTAGCCACACCTAAGGTAAGAGTTTTTTTTTTTTATGAAAAGTGAACCCCACGTGTCATAGACACAAAAGGTGTGGCAAGATTCCCTTAGGCAAGCCAAAGTGTGGCTAACAATTTGAGCAACTCAAGTTAGGCAAGTGTGGTAAAAATAATGTGGCAATATATGACAAACATAGTCACAATCCAAACAGCCCCGACATCACAGATCATTTCTACCCAGCTCATTGTAGGAAATTAACTGCACTATGATTTCTCTACCGGACAAGAGTTCTCTCTAAAAACTGCATTATTATTATTATTAAGTCCTCTAAGTTCATACAACAAGAGATCTAAATATGAATTAACAAAATCACTTGGGAAAACAACATAAAGACATGCCAAAAGTGAAAAACAAGTCAATACGAGGAATCAACTGTTAGAGGCGCACCGAGCTGGCGACGGTCGACCACCTGAATACCATCCATCGTGCCGCCTAGTCGGTCCATGTACCACCGCATACATATCGGGTGCCACTGTTGCAAAAATGCCAAGATTAAACACAAAGTGTGAAGCATGCCATAAGCCCTCTTCATCACCATCTTATTACGTGTAGTCCATAGGGTATAGGGTGCCACTGCTGCAATAATGTTCGAGACTATGCATGTCTTGCTTCCGTGTCGGAAGATTTGGACCAGACGTGCATTGACGGGCCAAGTTTAGTGAAACGGAAAATTGAGCGGTAACGACTAGATACCGGCAGATCCTCGGCCATTCGTTCAGTTCTCAAGATTCAAGCGTCGAATTGCTGTATAACTTGTAAATCGTTTCCCAAATGAAATACACGACAATACACTCTGCACATTTCTGACACTTGCATTCATACGGTATGTGGGTCCCATGCTTTTCAGCAGCCGGCCACAAGTGATTAGCATATGGATCGGATAGAATGCTCTTCTTGCCGGGGCTTGTTTCATTTTTGCAAAGGAAGTGCTGAATATTTTCGATTACAAATGTAAATCAGATGCTCACTAAAATTACAACATCTTTATGTGCCGCTAGTGCCACCTCATGCATGATTGGGCATAGCATGGTTCTCACTTTTTCAATGAAATTTCATTAATTCAGCACATATTATTTTCATTAAGTAGTTTTACATTTTTTAGAATGTTTTGGTTCAGACTCAATCAAATTCAAGTGAAAATTTCGTTCCTTTGGCCAAAATGAAACCGAAATCTGAAACTCACAGAAATTTGGTGATTTCGGCAAAGGCTAAAATAGTTCTAAAACTTAGATTTAAAAACTTGTTTAAGCTCCATATGTGAAAGGCCACATCGTGCCGGATCACTGCATGCTTGATGCAAGCTTTGCTAGCGACAATAACAGGGGGAGGCGTGGCCGAATTTTGCCGTCCACACTGCCCCAACCGGTAGGGGGCGATATTGCTAGGTTTCCTTGCCCACGCAATGAGATCTTCTGTGCCAACTCCACTAGTGAGTTGATCCGTAAACAACTGCTATCGAAGTGAGCAATGAGGGGGTCCTATATATCACTACTAAAGAAAATCGTATACACAAAACTTTAGCAGTAGCCTGGGTCAGAAAAGCACGCTGGTGCTAAGTAGCAGCAGCGCGCCTGTGCAAACCGCGCTACAGATAAAGTTCTAGCAGTAGCGCGCCTTATTCTAAACACGTTACTACTAAAATTTCCACGGCTTAACCGATAGGCTACACATAGTAGTAGTGATCTATACCGGACCGCGCTACCGCTACTTTCTTTGTAGCAGCGCGTTTTATTCTAAACTCGCTACTGCTAAAGGATATAAAATTAAATGTAAAGCAAATAAAAAGGTAATTGAAAATGAAAGAAATAAAAGAAGGTGAAAGGAAAAAAATAAAATGTGAAAAAATGAAAAAGGGAAAAAAAGAGAAAGGAGTAGCAGTAGCGCGTATCCCAGAAAGCGTTGTAGCTAACGTAGCAGTAGCGCGCTTTCTGGAACGCGCTACTGCTACTTTTGACTTAACCACGGGGTTCGTCCTTCCCCACGACCACTTCCCGCAAATCCAACTCCTCAGCTCTCGCCGTCGCCGTCGCCCGTCGGCTGCCGCGCGCTCTACGCACACCCTCTATGCCGCCCGACCCCGGATTCAACGCCGCCCCCGCCCCCGACCTCAACGCCGCCCCGGACACCGCCACCGACCTCGACCTCAACGCCGCCCTCCGCCGCGCGCCTGAGCCCCGACCCCGACCTCGACGCCGCCTGCCCCTCCCTCGTCGCAGGCACCCAAGGTGAGCACGCCTGCTCCTCCCTCTCCCCTACCTCTGCCTAGGTTTTCTTTATATTTTATTTGCATCAAATTAGTTAGGGTTCATGTAAGGATGGAAACGAATCAGATGCGGATGCGGCTCAAATTAGTTAGGGTTCATGTAAGGGTGAAAACGAATCAAATTTCTAAGATGAATCATAAAACGAGTAAAATTTGACCACTTATTTCACATTTAAGTTGGATAATTGGAATATCCGCTACCACTTTCCACCCCTAGATTCCTCAAATTAGATGGTAATTAGTGATGTTATATGTATGATACTATTCGGGATGTATTAGTGTTAATATTCGACGATGTACGGACGCATCAGATGATTTAATTTTGCTTATTGAATGCATGCTAATCTTAGTCTTATAAGATATTTTGAAATGTTATCTTGTGTTGCTCAAATAGGATATGTGCTTGCCCAAGTGGCCGGTCATGTTTGCAGGTTACACCTCCGAGTGGCCTATGTTTTGCCGGAGTGTTGATTCATTCTGTTCCGGCATATTTCAGGCGCTCGATATGTCCTATTTTAGCAAAGGTCATGCCGGATTTTTCCGTGAATTTTGACATGACTTGTGCCAGAATATGTAGGAAATATCGAGTGCCTCGGATTTGTGTGTTGAGTATCCTGGTAGTTGTCTTCGATCGATTTTCAATTAATGTTTCAACTATGAACATAGGAAATGTCTGACGACGAAAAGGATTTCGGTATTTGCAAATAGTGTGAAGACGAGCGCGGCCTGTGCGACGGAATCTTCCTAGATGATGATAGGACAACATCAAGCTGGACGAGAACTTTGAAGTGGATATAGTAAGTCACAACGACAATTCTTTTTTCGTAATTAAGCATGACATCTGCTTCATTTGCTTCAACTTATAATTTATTTATTTTACCATTCTACTAGCGTATCTCGTGCCATGCAAGAGTTTTTGTATTGGATAAGATAGGTTTCAGTCGTACTATGGAGGTAAAGAAAGTTTACTTGAAGGCCGAGCATGGTTATATTTTCCATGCAAAATTATACAACACAGACGACTACACCTATTTTGGATGCAAAACATGACGAGCACTATGGACGACTTATGCATTTGAGCCTGATATGGTTATCACCTTTGATATTCGTCCGGAAGATGATATTGAAGGTAATACCGACATCTGAGTCGATGTGCAGACGCCTTCAGTTATACCATTATGTGAGTTTCTCAATCATATTTATGTCTTTGATATTGTTTATTCAAAAATAGTTGACAACTAATTTCTATTGTTAGCTTATTTCCGTTCAAGCAAACATGTCCAGCGCTTGGTAGACAGGACCTACTACTGTCCCGGGGCTGAACTAAACTGCGAGGAGCTAAGTCATTATGTTTCATGGCTTGCGGATCTTGATATTGTCAAGACAAATTTTCTTCCTGCACTTAGAAATGTTAGTACTGAAAACATGCGACCAATAGTGTTCGTAATGAACTACGGTCACATCTATCTTGGAAAGATGGTAAGATTTTTACTATCTGTCCTTAGTGCATCTTTTCCATACATTAATTTTTAAGCTAAACTTCATTGCTAAGTATGTTACCATACGATGTTCTTCAATAGGAACTCCCGATGAATGTTATGCCTCATGGGATCGAGACTAAAGGTACCATGAGTATTGTTAGCTTACGGCCAAGATATCCAATAATGCATTTTAGTGCATTCAGGATTAGCGACGAATTCTTAATAGTGAAAGACTGGACCAAATTTGTGATGGAGGAGCGCAGAGAAGTACTAGGGGGCAGCAATCAGAAGTGTAGCCCACGATTAGGAAACATGTTCATCTGCATGCTCCAACTTGATGAAGGAGGAGAGCTACACATGTTTTATGTTATTTTACCTAAGAGAGAGCAGCAGGAGTGATTAGCTAGCTAGAAATGAGTTTGAAGATGATGATGTGCTACACTATGACTATGATGATTAAATAGCTAGTGTTGGTGGTAACGACTATGATGATTATTATTAGCTAGTGTTAGTGGTGATTAGATAGCTACCGCATCTAGTGTTGGTGGTGATTAGCTAGCTAGAATGAGTTTGAAGATGATTATGTGCTACACTATGACTATGGTGATTAAATAAATACTGTTGGTGGTAATGACTATGATGATGATTAAATAGCTTGTGCTGGCGGATTAGATTCAAGTGGAGGCAACATGTGGTGCACATCGAAAGTACTATTAGTCCAAACTAGATCAAGTTTGGATTAGTAGTATACTTTTAACATGCACCACATATTGCCTCCACTTGAACCTAATCCACCTTTATTTGACACACTGTTATGGACATAATGATATAAACCTCATAATAGGTATTGTACCAAAATTTATATAACGGCGTATAAATACACTAAAAAAATAAAAAAAAGAATACTAATAGTGATGGATAGTAAACACGCTGCAACTAGCTTGATTAGCAGCAGCGCGTGAGAGAAGAAGCGCTGACGCTATGTGTCTTAGCAGTAGCGTGTGCCACATGCGCTACTGCTAAGTAATAGCTGTAGCGCCTTATTAGTAGCGCGACAGCACGCGCTACTAGTGGGCTTTAAACCCGCGCTACTACTAGGATTTTCCCTAGTAGTGTATCACTAGCAATGATGGGGCCACATCCTCTGTCCACCATAACGCAAATGAAATAGCCAAACATCCATTTGCAATGTGACATCTCATCGCAAGCGTGCTCAGAGGTACTATTTTGTGGATGGAAACGATGTTTTGATTATGTTCTTACAACTATGCTAAGACAATGATCATTTTTGGCCTCTTCCACCAAGTGTTTCGCATCCTACATGCATCACATTACATGAACATAATGGTACCATGTAAACACTTTACCATTGCCTCCATGGCATGTTTCCAACCGTCCAAAGGTGTTGTGCTCCTGCATACTGTAGTCACACAAGGCTAATAGAATAATTTATCGTTGATCCTTACTGGTCTCCCTTGTGCATACATCTAGGATATGATTGATGTAAGTTGCAACTATTATTTTAGATACTGCATTGATAAGGTCATGAACTCAAGATCTCTTTTCTCTAACCGTATTAAGTTCATGCTCCGTCCAGTTACTCCAAATGTCTGGACTGATTTGGGGGGGGGGGTGATAGGACATATGTTTCAACAATCCTTTCACTCCATAAAAATCATAGCTTATCGACAACGTGCTACTTGTACTAGGAGGGGAATAACGTGTAGATGATTGAACTCCAAATACTAGCTTGTCTGAATAATAACACTCTACGTTGTCACAAGAAACATATGAGAGAGAACAATAATAATCCGGTGTTATGACTACTTCTGTGCACTCCTTTTAAGATCCTCAACTATTCTTGGAATATTCAGACATCTTAGATTAGGGTCCTTTGGGCACGTTTCATCTTTGCAAACTCGACCAACCTATTGACTTCTGGCAGAACCACCTTGGTAGGTTCTAGTTTGCCAAAGCGCTCCATCCATGACAGCAAAAGCGGAGTCTTGGTGGCATGAAGGAGCTCCACACCACAAAGTGCCTTGGTTCCTTGCATCCATGCGACCATACCACCCAACACAATGTCAACATAGCCGATGTTCTCTCCTCCAAAGAATGGCTTTCCCTTGGAGAATTCCCTCAAGGCCCCACTACAAGAAATATGTCAACTTATGACCTTCTGTCAGTGACCCTCGAAGAATTGGTCATAAATTTATGACCATTTAGACCAATTGGTCAAAAGCTGTTCAGGAGGCTTTAAACCCTAAACCATTGCGACCATTTTGGTCAGAAAGGTCATAATTTCCTTACACAAAATGGTCACAAAGCAAACAGTGCTAGTCCGCTGCCTTATTTCTAGTTGTTAATGACCAATATAGATGGTCATAATCTTGTAGATTGTGGTGGGTTGTGATGACTAGGCGCCATCTCATCAGTTTTGCCTATGTGTCATGTACATGTGGCAGTTTTTGCCCTAGGTTGTGAAGCAACCTATATTTCTATCATTCCCAAAATTCCCAAAAAAATCTCATAAATTCTTTGGGTCATATCTTCATTTAAATATGTAAAAATCTTCCTTGCCTAGTTCAAAAATAATTCAAAAATATTCATTTTCCTATTCTGTTCAGAGTAACAGTTTGTGAAGGAGGTACCACTTTGGCATGTCCAAATAGCATCCATTTTCTACAGTGCTTTCCTATGCCCAAATAACCATCCTCCACCAAATGCCAGCTCAATCCATTCATTATTTTGAGCCGAGCTTCAACATTCGTAGTTATGTCCAGTGTGGTAGTTTGCAAAGCAAGTACCACCTAGGCTCCTCCTTTTGAGCTGAAAATTTGTGAAAATGGTCTTCTTAGTAACTGATCATCCTCAGCCAAAACTCACGCCCATTAGCCATGTACATTTCCCGTACCACTAATCAAACACTTGGCTGCTAATTCATGTTTGAGCATTGATTGGTCTCCTCGTGAGAATCTTATGTTGTAATTTTCTTCCTAGCACCAACCTGGGGAGTGACCAACCCACTAGACATGCCTAGGCCGCCCAGAACACATGGCAACGCCACGGTCACGCGGTGACCACGCGGCGGGCATGCGAGTTTACGCGCTCTAGAGTTGGGGCCCTCGGCTACCGCCCAAACCTCGATGTATCGCCACCAAACCATGTATTTATGATTAAATAGGTCCTTATGTAACTAGAAATGATTTTTGGGAAAAATAAATAGCAAACTATGAGGCAGCTGCAGTTCAAATTTGACCCGCTTCCAACTGAATCGGCAGAAATTTGTCTTTTTCACGAGAGGTGGATCAAATTTTTTTACACCAGACCATTTTGTCAATTGTGCATTAAATATTGCCTAGTATTTTATAAAAATTATTTGGTCCAATTTTGCAACAATTATTTGGTAGTTCCTTCACAAAAAAACCTCCTTTCGGGCACTCGAAAAATGGAAAATGGTTTTTTCGTCCAACGAAAATGAAAACTTCCTTAGGCAACATTGTTTCATATTCCAATATGCACCCTTTTGCACAATATGAGATCATTTGAACAAACTATGCCATCAATGTGGCCATAAGATTGATCATTTGGCTTGAAAGCCATGAATCTTCACACTTGATAGCTCATTTCTGGGAACACTTTTTTAAAATAATTACCGTATTACAAGTTTATTATTTTTCCTGGAAACTTGGCCACATATGATGACACAATGCGAAGGTTTCCCAATTTTTTGATTTTTTTTGAATTTTTTATGCCCGTTTGAAAATGCGGTCAAAACGGCGCGCTTGACCGTTCCTAGCTAGTGGTTGAATCTTGGAATTTTTTTGGTGTTTCTATGATTAAATAGATACTTATGTAACTAGAAATGATTTTTGGAAAAAATAAATAGCAAACTATGAGGCAGCTGCAGTTCAAATTTGACCCGCTTCCAACTAAATCGGCGGAAATTTGTCTTTTTCACGAGAGGTGGATCAAAATTTTTTACACCAGACCATTTTGTCAATTGTGCATCAAATATGGCCTAGTATTTTATAAAAATTATTTGGTCCAATTTTGCAACAATTATCTGGTAGTTCCTTCACAAAAAAACCTCCTTTCAAGCACTCGAAAAATGGAAAATGGTTTTTTCGTCCAACGAAAATGAAAACTTCCTTAGGCAACATTGTTTGCCATTCCAATATGCACCCTTGTGCACAATATGAGATCATTTGAACAAACTATGCCATGGATGTGGCCATAAGATTGATCATTTGGCTTGAAAGCCATTGATCTCCACACATGATAGCTCGTTTCAGAGAACACTTTTCTAAAATAATTGCCGTATTACAAGTTTGTTATTTTTCCTAGGAACTTGGACACATATGATGACACAATGCAAAGGTTTCCCAATTTTTTGATTTTTTTTGAATTTTTTATGCCCGTTTCAAAATGCAGTCAAAACGGCACGCTTGACCGTTCCTAGCTAGTGGTTGAATCTTGGAATTTTGTTGGTGTTTCTCTGATTAAAAAGATACTTATGTACCTAGAAATGATTTTTGTAAAAAATAAAGAGCAAACTACGAGGCAGCTACAGTTAAAATTTGACCCGCTTCCAAATGAATCGGCGGAAATTTGTCTTTTTCACCAGAGGTGGATCAAAACTTTTTTCACCCAACCATTTGGTCAATTGTGCATTAAATATGGCCTAGTATTTTAGAAAAATGATTTGGTCCAATTTTGCAACAATTATTTGGTAGTTCCTTCACAAAAAAACCTCCTTTCGGGCACTCGAAAAATGGAAAATGGTTTTTTCGTCCAACGAAAACGAAAACTTCCTTAGGCAACATTGTTTGCCATTCCAATATGCACCCTTGTGCACAATATGAGATCATTTGAACAAACTATGCCATGGATGTGGCCATAAGATTGATCATTTGGCTTGAAAGCCATTGATCTCCACACATGATAGCTCGTTTCTGAGAACACTTTTTTAAAATAATTGTCGTATTACAAGTTTGTTATTTTTCCTACGAACTTGGCCACATATGATGACACAATGCAAAGGTTTTCCAGTTTTTTGATTTTTTTTGAATTTTTTATGCCCGTTTCAAAATGCGATCAAAACGGCGGGCTTGACCGTTCCTAGCTAGTGGTTGAATCTTGGAAAACTTTTGATGTTTCTCTGATTAAATAGATACTTATGTACCTAGAAATGATTTTTGGAAAAAATAAATAGCAAACTATGAGGCAACTGTAGTTCAAATTTGACCCGCTTCCAGCTGAATCGACGGAAATTTGTCTTTTTCACGAGAGGTAGATTAAAAGTTTTGACACCCAACCATTTGGTTATTTGTACATTAAATATGGTCTAGTATTTTAGAAAAATTATTTGATACAATTTTGCAACAAATATTTGGTATGTTCTTTACAAAAAAACTCATTTTGAGCACTCGAGAAATGGAAAATGAATATTTCATGCAACGAAAATGAAAAATTTCTTAGGCAACATTGTTTTTCATTCAAGATACAAACTTGTGCATAATGTTAGACCATTTTTTAATTTTTTTTCATGTGTAAAAGTAGAAGAAAAACAAAAGGAAAAACACAATTATATGTGCTCTATTCTCATTGGTGGGTTTAGTTGTCACACGGATCGATGACATGGCGCCCATCCATTCGTCCAACTCTCCACCTCTCCATCCAGCCATCCATCTGCAGCCCAAACCCTAACCCGCACCCACACTCCTCCTCCCTCAGCTCCTCACCGCCGCCACCTCCTCTCAGATCCCCCTGTCCCCGACCCAGACCTCCCTCTCCCTGCCATCCCAACCCCGCCGCCGGCCTCCCCCACCCCCGCCGCCGCTGACCTCCTCATCACCCCCAGCACCGGCCATCCTTCCTTCCACCACCCCTCTTGTCCGAGTCGCCCCCTCACGAACAAATCTCGCGAGCCAATTCCCCTCCCCTCCCCATACCCCCATGCGCGTGATCCAGGCGGAGATGGACGCCGCCGCCGCCGTCGCCCCCCATCCCCACCGTCGATGGCCACCACCTCCTCTCCTCGAGGCCCAGTTCAAGCAGGCGAGGCGGATTGGCAGCCTTGGCCACACCGATCTGGCGGACACAGCCTCGATTCGGACAGAGGGATTTGGCAGCCATGGTGATGGGGGTCGCCTCCCTCCCCCCTCCCCTCGTCGGAGCTCACCGGCGGGGCCCTGGGCTGGCGCGGCTCCCGCGAACAGAAGCCCGTCGCAGCATCGCACAACAGCAATCCCATCGCCCCAGACCGACGCACGGCGACCTCAGCAACTCCGGCCAGGATGGTCACGGTCACGGTGAGCCCCTCTTACTCGTACGCACCATTATCATGGGGATTAGTTCTTGTCATGTGATCTGAACTAACCATTTGGCGCTCGCACTCGTGCAGTTCCACCAATACGAGGTTGTCGGGAGGGGCCTGCCGACGCCGACCGAGGAGCATCCCAGGATCTATCGCATGAAGCTCTGGGCCACCAGCGAGATCCACGCAAAGTCCAAGTTCTGGTGAGGACATGATTCAAATTCGGAAGCCTCTCGAGAATGCGTGAAGAAGAGCTACGGCCAGATCCTCGCCTTCAACAAGGTGAGCTCTTCTTCCATGCTCATTTGAGTTTACTCCGTGGTTGAATCGTAGCATTGAACAGTCCCTCGTTACTGCAGTCGATATTAACAAATGCAGTGCTCGTGTCATGGATAGCATAACCCACCTGTGTCACACCAGATTGATTTTGATGGTTTAACATAACAAGTACAACAAGTAGATAGTTTTGTTTTCACTGTGCTAGTCCTAAACCTGACTGCAAAGCACTATACGTAGGCACTGAAAGGCAGCTGGAAGTCTTTTATGGGAGTATATACTTCTTTTATCTATTATGGGAGTATATAATTAATAGATGGAATAAAGAGAAGAGAGTGTACTTAAACAACACTTCTTTTATGGGAGTATATAACTGTATCATACAATAGCATCAGCTCATGCATTTTCAATTCCTTGTCTAGGCGATACCGAATTGTTCTTTTCATATTTGGGGTGATTCTCGTACAGAGTTGTATTTCTCTAGGATTTATGTCTACAGAAGCTACATGTAGAATTCTGGTCTCTTACATTTTTCATAGAAAGTAAAAGGGAAAAGGTTAATTTTATGTATTAACATGGCCATACTAGAAGGTTAATTTTTTTGAAACAGATATCAAGGGTAATTTGAGTTATTTGTCATCTCCAAAAGCTAAACTGTTGTAGTTCTGCTGACCAACCTGCGTGTTTCACTTCAGGTGTGAGGAGGAGCCTGTGGCTGAGACTGCATCAGCATAGATGCTGCAACCCATCACAGCGAGTTCCTCGACCTCTGTTACGGACGATGCAGCAGTAACTCAAGACACCATTCATGACTCGTGCCACTTCTACATTTTCTTTCTCTGTTCTAGTTACTAACGTGATTTATTCCTGGTACTTGTTGCTGCTATATTCTGATGACTTGTTGTGACCGGTATTGAGAGATTTTGGTGGTTTCTTTGAGTACATTTAACTTGTAGTTCTCCAGTATTCCTGGTTATGGTTGGTGTTTGCACCCACTCGCTGCTATATTCTGATTACTTGTTGTGACCGGTATTGTTCAAATGATAATTACGTTGTGTTCGATTGATGTCCTGCTAGCTGCTACTACTAATTTTTACTGCCATGATGTTGATACTTCTTAGAATATGTTCAGTGCCTTAATTCTAGTAGTATTTGTTATCGAAAACATGATTGTATTGTGAGCCATCAAGCTCTTGGAGTCTTCTTAGAGCTTGCTGGTATTTACCTTTTTCCACCAATATAATATTTGCTACCATTTACTCCTCATGGTTGCTACTGTTATCCATGCCCTCATGCTTCAGGATTGACTCCTAGCTGCTTGTGTATCTATTTATTATTCTGTTAATTATTCTTTTCCTAGCTGTTCTCTGTTGGAAGGTATTGCTTTCATTTTGAATTGGCGGCCATGATAACGGTCATTTTCATTCTTCTACACGAGCTCTAGGTTGAAGAAGTTAAAAGAAGGGAACGCTTCATCTTTGATATGGAAGGTAAATGCCATTTCAGAATCACTGCTGTAATTTTCATTTTTCAAGAAGAATTGGTTGATCTGCATGGCAAATGCATGATGATTAGGAATATGATCATGTCTCCTGTAGAATTGGATTTCTCTGGCCATTTCGTAAACTAAATTTGGTTCAGTTAAAAAACTGCACTACCTGACAGTTTTGGGAAGCGAGCTTCTAACTGAAAAACGAGTTTGTTATGCTCATAATTTCAAGTTGGCCTCTACATACGAGTTGTAAAGCATGCTCTAAGGTTTCCGTAGAGTACTCGTTTGCTTCATTTGGATGTATGGTTTGAGAGCAGCCGTCCATTTAGTTTGCTGTCCAGAAATATAGTACAGTTTAATGTCGGTGGTGGTCTTGTCTTAGATAGATTCTGTAGTGTATTAATCTCACTGGGTAGAGTGGCCTACTTGCACACTTTTATTGACTCGTTGGTTACTGATTACTTTCGAGCGAGTAGCACATGTCTCAAGCAACTGTAGTATTCCTTTCCCTGAATTGCTCCCTTGTTTTGCTGTGGAGTTCCCTTGTTTTGTAGTGTATTAATAGCATCAAGGATGTATGGTTTGAGAGCTCCCTTGTTTTGTAGTGTATTACTTTTTGTTGACTAAATTCTCTTATGCGCTTGACTTGGCTTGACCCAGAACAGTAGCATCCTTGATGCGTACTGACCTTCACCTTGTTTTTTCTCTCGCAGGCTCGAAGGAGGCAATATGCAAGGCACCTCCTGATGGATATTGCTTGCTGGCTTCTGCTTTTTGAATGCTTGTATTGCCGCAGCTTGTGCCGCTATTCCAAAAGTTATGTATTTGTGAACATAGGAGATAAGTTATTGATATGTGTTCGTTTGTCTAATGTTATGCGAGATAAAGTTGTGTGAGAAAGTTTTCTATACTTGTGTTATTATTGTGGGAAAGAAGTACTATTACTATACTGACTTGAGAATATTGGCTGTAAATAAAAGAGGGCTTGGCCCACTATTGGATTGTAAAAAGGCCATGTCCAGAATTTATATTGCACTCAATACTTGGGCTCTAAAGGCCATGGCCCAAACTATGTTGGACTTGTTTCTAAAAAGAGCAATATAACTTTCAGATTCTAAAAAGGTTGAGGCCCAAAAAAAATGGATTGTAAAAGACTGCATCTCAGAAAAAAAATCCTAATTGTTGGGCCAGGCCCATTTAGCCAATCAAAGCACAGAGGAAAAAAATATAAATGGGCTGAATTAATGGGCTCGGCCCATATAAACACCGAATTGGACCGGGCTGAATCTTGTGCCACGTCAGATTGCCACGCTGGATGCCTACGTGTCCTGGGGAGGTTGCTAGTGACCAAAATGCCACAGTAGACGTATTCTGGTCATAAACGTTTGCGACCATTCCAGAAGAAAGGTCGCTATAGTCAGTTTACGACGCCCAGCTTTTGACCTTATGTTTTTGGTCACAAAAAGGTCATAAATGGAAATTTGTGACCTTTCAGTGACTAATAGTGGTGGTCATAAGTTGACATATTTCTTGTAGTGCCCCCTCTAGCATCTCCACTGCTGCAAGTGTTTGCTTTGTCCCTTCATCTTTCTCCTTGTCTGTCTTGTCCACAAACATCTTCCACCATGGAGTGACTAGCTGCAGACACATATGCATATACACAAACAATATATATTACACACTACATCGACAAACTAATAAAACTAGCACATGGACTAGTAATGGTAATAAATGATGAACCTTGTTGTCAATGTAGGCGGCCCAGAATCAAGCCCTAGCGCGTTGGTAGGGGTCGGCGGGGAGGAGGGATGATCCCATCCCACGGTAGACCTCGTCGATGTACTCCAACATGGCGAGCGATTCGTAGATGGGCACACCGTTGTGGATGAACACGGGCACCTTCTTGTTCACCGGGTTGGACTCGAGGAGAAGATCGCTTTTGTTGGCAAGGTCCTCTTCCTCATACTCATAGTTCAAGCCCTTGAAGTTCAGCGCGAGCTTCACTCACAGCGCGAATGGCCCCCTCCACGTCCCCAGAAGCTTTAGCTCTTGCGCGTCTGCCCCTGCTTCCCCTTCTTCCTATGCGGGAACTAAATGACGGAGGGAACATATATACATTTTGAGCACAACTATACCGTACATACCTTGCCGCCGGTTGTCGAGTAGACAGTGGACGACGAGCAAACGCTGAGCTTGCGGTTCGCAGACGGCGAGGAATGCACGAAGCGGGCTTGACCTTAGTCCGGCTGTGACCGGTGGACTCGCGCGTGCTGCTGGCAGGGCGACCCGAGGCAAAGCGAGCCCATGAAGCGCCATGGCGTATGTGCGTGCACACGACGGTACTCTAGTATATAATCGTGCTTGTTTAATTTGTGGCCATGGCGATAGGTAGCTCCAGAGCGAGCCCATCTCTTCCAAATAAAGTTGTAGGGAGCACTACTTGCTCTGTTGTCATGTGCGTTTGCCCCCGCCAATCATTCGTTGCTCCAAAGAGGATCCTATGTCTCCACTGAGCTGCACGAGTGCACTTGCTAGGATCGACGTCCACCGTAAGAAACCTGTCGTGTGGCCGGCTTCCGCTGCATATATGCTATCCGAGATACTGGGTTAATGGGTTTGTTTGGTAGCATTCTCAACCTAGGATGGTTGTTCTCCTCTGATGCATGTTGAGTGTAGACATGTTTAATGCATGCATTTGTTTTTGTTTGGTAGCAGTGTATATGTTAAAACATGCTGAGCTGAGACTTTGTTTGGCAGTCTATATATATTTTCAGTCTTGCACGACCAGCACGCCCTTGAATACATAGCCCATTAAAGAAAAAAAAGGTACTCTTCAGCCTGGTTTAGGCCGAAGTACATGCAACTTTGTCCTTCCGTTCACGCGAAGTGCCGGGCCGAAGTACTATTTGGCCTGGCAAAAGCCGAAGAGGCCTTTTCGGCCTAAGCATGACCGAAGCCCCGGGCACTCAGTTTTTGGTCTATAACATAGATCGAAAAGGCCTTTTCGGCCTAAGGGAGACTGAAAAGCTCGTCTTTGGCCTTAGCGAGGCCGATGGGGTCATATAATTGATAAAATTGAATTACGACATACAATTTTTGAATTTGTTAAAATAATAACAATTTTTTTTTAAAAAAATCCTGCATATATGCTATACGAGATACTAAGGGTTTATTTGGAATCATTCTTGACCTAAGATGGTTGTTCTTCTCTGATACATCTTGAGTGTAGATATGCTTAGTGCATGCATTTGCAGTTGTTTGGTAGCAGTGTATGGGCTGAGACATGCTGAGCTGAGACTTTGTTCATAGCCTATACATATTTAGACATGCCGAACAATTTTGAGTTTCAAATATTTTTTTAAAACGTGAACAATTTATGTAAACATGAAAAAAAATTATGAAGATTTTTTGAAAATTTAAACAAATTTTGGAATTTAAAAAAGTGCAAATATAATTTTTTTAATTCTGTTTTTTTGAAAATTAAAAACTAAAAAATCTGAACATTTTTTGAAAATTAAACATAATTTGGAATTTTTGAACATTTTTTGAAAATCTAACCATAATTTGAATTTATGGACCTTTCACGTCGTCACTCACTTTGCTCGTGCATGCTGATCAACGAATGGCTGCTAGGGTGTTCTCTCTTTGTGCATGCTATGATGGTATTTGGGTTGAGCTCGTGCATGTTGAGGACGCTCTATGTAGGCTACCAAACACCCAAAAGTGGGCTGGGTAGGGAACTTTTGCCCTCACGCATCTTCCATGCACCCTAGCAAATAAACCTTAATGTTCTTGTTGGCCAGTTCATGAAGCAGCTGATCAAGGCGTGTGGTCTCGTCTAGTAGACAGAAGAAATCCTATTTGTCGCTCACTGCAGTAAAGTGCCTAGCAATCACACAACTGTTGCGGCAGCAGCCACCAACTGGTCCGGCCTGTTTACATTCCTATTGCACAATTTTCAGTCTTGGGACATGTTTTTTCGGTTTTTATTTTTGATTTTCCATTTTTTATTTCTCTCTTGCCTCAAAATTTGTTATTTTTCTTTTCTTTTTTCTTTTTACATTTTAATTGCTCAAAATCACAGTTTATAAAAATGTTTTTGAAAAATTTAAATTATTATTATTTTTAAAACATGTTTGCATTATTCCAAAAGAGTTCAGAAAATTCATGGTTCACAAAAAATGTTCTCTTTTTAGAAACATGATTTTAGTTTTTAAGAATATGTTCACCAATTTTTTTCTATTTCTTATAATTTTAAAATATTAAAAACAGTTTAAAAGGAATACGTTTTTTATTTTACTTTTTAACTTTACCTATTGTGGCTGATTTTTTGTCTACTACCGCTACAATACGCAAAAAGAAATTACTTGACTCGTTAAAAGTGTCAAAATGGGTGTGTCCTGTTGTAGATGACCTATGTGAATAGGTGGACTTTTGACACAGAGAACGGTCGACACGATACTCGGGGGCGACGGTCGTGCCCTACCCAGGCTTGACTTTGGTGCCACCTTCCTAATGGCCGCTATGCGGAGGCGATGGTGGCAGAAAAACATGGGAGCTGGCACCAGCGTCCGACTCAGATCTAGCTTGGAGCTGATGCTGGCAGCTCAAGCACCTTTTGGTGGCTCGGGCAACATTCGGTAGACAGGTGTCGTGAGCGCCCGTGGTCTGTGTGACACCCAGATCCGATGTTGGTGGCGATGGTAGTCGACCCTGCCCAATCGATCGGTGGATTGGGTTGTGAGTCTGCCGTCGAAAGATGATGGCGACGGTGCCAACGGGTGTCGCGTTGATAGATCGTCTAAGACGCGCTTCTCCCGTCCCAACCCCATTTGCTGTAGGGGAAAACATGAGGTTCAAATTTCCTCATATTGGACGATGATGCCACCTTTGTTAGGACCGTCCGGGGCATCATTTTGAAGATGATCTTGGCTTGAGGGACCCGTGGACTGGTGGGAGTATTGTGCTGCAACCGCTTCATTGTCTCTCTTGTGTGATTTGGGTGGCTGAGGAATGGAGATGATGCACGGCGGTGGGTACCAACGATTCTCCGTTGCAATCTGGCTTTGGAAGGTGATGTGCGGTGGCAGTGTTGGTGATGTTTGAGGGCGATGCAAATGACCAAGTCATCGATGCTCATCGAAGTTGATGGAGCTAGATAGTGACCATGGGATTAGCTTCACATGTCAGATTCAAGTTGGCGACATGTAGTGGCGAACCGTGGTGTATTGTTTGTGGGTTATTTGCCATGTCTAGATTTACCACTGAATATACTTGCTTTGAAGGCTAGGGATCGCCAGAGCGTCTCCAACGTGAGATTTCTGCGGTAGTGTCTTTTGTTGTCCCATCGATCAACATCACTCGTGTATCAGCGAATATTCTTGGACCCACATGCGACATTTGGTGATTAGCTGCTTGCCTGGTGTGTGCATGGTTTTTAGCAGCATGGCTGGGTCCATGTCTGGATCGTGCGGGCTTGCATGGTCTTCTTTGGGGCCAGCAACTATTCGGTGAAGATTTATGTTGCTCTTTTTCCGCTCCTTTTGTATTTCCCTCCGTCTTGGCATGTTTTTGGTCCTTGCTAGCATTATCCTATGTGTGGGCACGTTGGGATTGGTTGTGTGTATTCTAGTCGTGCAGTGACCAGGTGTGTGCTTATTGTGTTTGTATCCTCTTGATGCTTCATTATGTGTTAATAAATAACACCCTTTATAGAAAAAAAAGGATATGGGTCGACTCTTATGGGTTCAGCAACGTAATTTGGAATATCTATTACCCATACCAAGAAACATTCTGGGCTTCGGCGTTGTGTTTGTTTTTTGGGCTGAAGCAATACATCGGCCTACATGGCCTAATGGCAAAAACCCAGGGTGGTCAATGGGGCACCCTTATATTTCGCCTTCAGCGAGTTTGCTTTCAGACTCGCTGAAGGGGTGAGCGAGCTGGCCGGCCCATGAGTTTAGGAGACGACAACTGCTGTCCTTTTTTCATCTTTTTTCTTTTATTTCTGTACTATTTTTTATACTTTAAAATATTCTAAATATATTTATATATATTACAAAAACACTCTTAAAAAATTTGAAAAAAATATTGAATAGGTATTTATAAAATGTTGAACAACTATTTGAAAAAGGTTAAACAAGTATTTAAAAAAATGTTGATCATGTATATAAAATGTTGATCAAATATTTGAAAAATGTTGAACAAATATTCGAAAAATGTTGAACAAGCATTTGAAAAAATGTTGATCATGTGTGTAAAAATATTGAATAAGTATTTGAAAAATGTTGAACAAGTATTTGAAAAAATGTTTGAAAAGTATTTGAAAAAATGTTAATCATGTATTTGAAACTATTAAACAAGTACACATCGCGCCAACGACTTGTTGCATGCAAGACACGGGCGCAGTGGCTAGCTTAGCGAGCCCTCTCCAAGAAGAGCAGAGATTGATCCCCACCTCTCCCATTTTTCCATTCCCTTTACAGTTTAACTGTGTGCAAAAATGGGCCGGCCCAACTATTCTACACCCTTCATCGAGAGTTTTCTACAGGCTCGCTTAATGCGAGAAATAGTCGGCGTGGGTCCATGGTCCACTCTGGCCACCTTCGGGCTACAACATGAACATTTTATTTATGCGGATTTGATTCTCCATGGTTCTCACGAAATAGCTATCTAAGTAACAATATAATGCTCCATTGATGGCAATCTCGTCGTGTAATGTGGCATATTTATAGCAACGGCTTAGATATCACTCCCTTGCATAAACAATAATATAATAAATACCAGTTTCTCCTTCTATGTATATACAACAATTCTCCACATTCTTCAAAAATAGGGTTCAAACCACCTGTCGTTACTTCTATAAAGGATGCTGGAGTAACCGCCTCCTCATGCTATAAAGAATGCTGGAGTAACCGCCTCCTCGGGCCATCCAGACGATTTTCTCTGTCCGCACCGTCTGATCTTTTTAGTGATGTACATTTTCGATGTCTAGGAAGTGGTGGGACATTGATTCTTTAGTTACATTAGTGCAACCTAAAGAGGTGGATGATGAGTGGACCTCATTACGTGTGGGTCGTGACACGTCTCCAACGTATCTATAATTCACTACTACAGGACCGAACACCATGACCCCTTATCAGTGACCGACCAGTTTGGGACGGTCACTGATGTGGGTCATCACTAGCCGGCCACTCTAAAGGCATCAATGATGACAATCACCACTGAACGACCAACTTGGGGGATCACTGATGACTTGTCATTGTTGATCCCATTCCCCTAGTGTTCTAGACTGATCACTGATGACACATGAGTCATCACTGACCGGCCACAAACATTAGGTGGGTCACTAATAATAAGTCAAGAACGACCGGCCAGTTTTACAGAGTGGTCATTGATGAATTACAGTTTTCACTGTCCGTTCGTTCCAAATTAGGGGGGGGGGGTTAATGATCCTCCCCGCTCCCGAGAGCTTGTCTGTGCGGCTCCGAGCTGATCCCTCGGGATATAAAAGGTAGGAACCCAATTTTTTCTCATCTGTTCACTCAGTTTCCCCTTCCTCATCCATTCAAACACATGGGAGTGAGAGGAGGGCATAATCTGTAGCCATCATCGTTGTCGCTGGGTTCCTGCAACATAACAAGCTACTCTGGCAGTCGCCGGCGTTCCTTCGCCACTGATCCTCATCTTTCAGTCAATTCACACAAAAAAGGCCGAGAGCTCACATCCTTATTAACCCTACCCTGATCCCCTTTTCATTGTGTTGTGATTTACTTCAACGAATTATAGGGTCAATCAGATCTTCATGTATATCCACTATGACTAGATCAATAAGAGTAAGACGTCCATTAATTTGCACACAAATGTTTTTTTGACACCCACTACTTGCTTATGAGTGGAATCAACAGTGTTCAATTTAAGCTTGCTAATAAAAAAAGATTGTCATATAAAGACTTACAATGATGGAAGCACTAGCCCCTAGATCACATCATGCTTTGAACTTGTTAATTCCCAACTCTAGTTCAATAGTAGGCTGAAATATGTCCTCTTGTTGAGCCAACAACTTATCAATCAATCTTTTATATTCCCAATTTAATGCGTGTAAGTATGTGGGAACAAGATGAATGCATTTTTTGTGGGGTTCATATTCTCATCCTTCCAGAACTGGTTTCTTCAAAAAATTTGTCATTTTATCGAAATCTTTCACAATGTAATTGTTGTCAAGTATTTCAGACATGTCTTCATCATTCCTCATCATCTTTACTGTTTATATCGGATTTGGTTCCAGTTTACCTGGAAATTTGGCTTCGATGAGGGTTTTGCTCTTAGCTATTTTAACAACTTGTGCCTCCATATTGCGCGTTCATTCTTGAGGATCATGCACATCAGTTGTTAGTCTAGCTTTATGGGTCATTTGACGAAGACAATAATCATGAGCTTTCAAGAGTTTGCGTAAAGGTATTGTTTTGCTCAAGTTAGGTAGTAATAAAAGCTTTGAGGGTTTTCTCTAGGGTTTGGCGATTAGTGTTATTATCCCCTCAATTATAATTATTCGGTGCTCATGCAGTGTTAGGATATGGTTGTTTCTTATAATTAGAACCATTTTTTATCCTTCCACCCATGACTGTAAGTATTGCAAGCAATAAAGTTGACATCACTGGCATTAGCTTCACAAAATCATTTATGAGGACTTTCTCTTTACCTTTTATCATACCCTATGAGCTCACCAATTTTTACCATAAGCTCTTCATTCTTTTTTTCATTGATGTCATTTACCTTCCTAGACGTGGATCTATTAACATGCCATTGAGCATGGTTTTTCTTACATATCATCCGGGAGTTCATATGCTTGAGTAGCCTGTTTTCCCATGATAGTTTCGCCTGCGACAATGTCAAACATGTTGTTTGATAAAGTGTTTAAGGCATTATAAAATACATTAAGGATTAGCCATTCCTTTGATGCCATGCTTAGGAAAGTTTCTAACGCCTTCCTCATGCATTTGCACTCAAGCGCCAATGGCTCGCGGTCTTCCTACCTAAAAGCTGAAATATTAGCATGTGGTTATACGATTTTTGCAGGTAGAAAATATTTAGTCACGAACATATTGCAGAAACTAATTGCTCCTTTAGATAATACTAATTAGACATTATTTAGGCAAAATTATTAATGAAAGGAAATAAGTGTAATGTTTATGTGCATCGGGATCAATATCTTTTATGCGAGTCATGTCATAAAGTTCTGTAAAAATATGCATATGCATACTTGCGTACTCCACAGCAGAGCCTTCAAATTGGTTTTGCTGAACCATAGTTAGTAGGTTTGGTTTTATCCCATTCTCATTTTTTACATCATGTTGTGCAATAAGTGCACACATATAATCATTATTGGGAGTAGCAAACATCACAAGCTTTTTGTTAGATTTAATACAATGATTTTGTGTTTTCTTAACTTGGGAAATAAAAATAACAATGACAATAAATAAAAACTAAAAATAAAATAAATAACAAGACTCTAGTAACCTCACTAGGGTAGGAAAAATACTTCCCCAACAACGATGGCAGAAAAAAGGTTGATTACCTTTGACCCAGTTTCGGATGTAGATATAGCCTCCCTCCCTAGAGACCATAGGAATGGATTTATCAAATCTAGAAAGTGAATTAAGCTTAGTGAATAAGTACCTTCAAGTACTTTGTTATTTCAAAGTGTTAATCAACAATGGCAGCGGTAAACACCATTACATATATCATCTGAACATATTATGTGGGAGATGCATACTAATAACAACACGACCGACTACCTCCGACATTGAGGATCTATTTTTCAACCTCAGCCCTATCCGATTCGTGGAGTTACCTTGTTTATTAACAAAATATCTAGACTAACACATTGAGTGTGTCATAGTCTCCCCAGAGACTTGATTCTGCCTACCATACTGGCCTAGTGTCACCACTTTCGTCATAGCTTTCCTCTCACCTCTGCACTTTACCTCTCTGTCCAGATCTTGGGAGTCTCGGGTACCGGTGAGCCCTGGGATTGAGGTAGAGACAAAGAGGCAAAAGTTTGCACAATAATATGGAATAAATCTATCTTTAAGTAATGTGGCGACCCCTCATTGCGCATACACAGGGGTGTGAGGCTATGTAAGTGCATCTAGTGCCCCTTAGTGATTTTGGTGTATTGAAGACTTATAGGTTAAGGGACTAATGCGTTTGTGAGTGTACACAGGTCTATAAGTCTATGAGGAGTTTGATATTTGCAGAGAAAGTCGACCCCTAAAAATGAAGTTCTTCAACTGAGGACTTTGATATTCTGAAGACTTTCTGAAGACTTTGAAAGTGAAGAAATTGGTGTGACCTTGAAGACTTGGTATTCATTTGTGGAACATGAAGCGTGAAGACTTTTGTTTTCGTAGTTTCATTTTCTCTTTCTTGAGTCATAGGAAACACCGTACTGTTAAAGGGGGTCGAGGAAATACTAAGGAAAAATTTCCAGGTGATGCTCAACTCAAAATCCTACACCTACCAATCCCTTCGAGTGAAGCCTTTGGAAATCTCATATAGTTCAGTCACTTTCTTCAGTGACATAGACGAAGTTCTTCTGGTCGCTGATGAATTTGTTCTGACTGAGGAGTTAGGAATTCGTCAGTGCGAATTACCTACACAGTGAGGAACATGATAGCCCTAAGGAATTTGAGAGTCAAATTTCCGACCGTTGCTGTGCTGCGCGCCAGCTGTCCCAAAATATCTTATCCACCTAACGGTCATATCATTGAAGGGCATTTATGTCTTATCATGTCTGGCTGCTCCCTAGGCTATAAATAGCCCCCCCTACAACCACTAGCTGGTTGGCTGCTCCGAGAGAACTTGACACTTGTCATTTGAGAGCAACCCATCCTCCGAGGACTTTGAGCGAAAATCATCAAGTGAGGAAAATCCCAAACCCAAACACCTACAAACCCCAAAGTGATTGAGCATCACTGAAGAAATTGATCCTGCGTGGATCCGACGCTTGTTACCTTTGAAGACTGTGCTTCTTCCAGACGGTTAGGCGTCAAGGTCTAGAGCATCCAAGAGGAATTGTGGATCGCCGAGTGACCAAGTCTGTGAAGGTTTGGAAGTCGCCTGAAGACTTACCACGAGTGATTGGACGGGATCTGTGTGATCTTAGTTCAAGGAGAATACGGTGAGGACTGGGTGTCCTGAGCTGCGTGCTCACAGACTGGGTGTCCGGGACTGCGTGTCCTCGAGTTTAGATACTCAGCCGCTCCAACCAGACGTACAACTGAGACAGCAGTTGGAACTGGTTTACCAAATCATTGTCTTCACCAACCTACTGGTTCTATTTCCTCAACCCTTTCATTTCCTCATTACTGTGTTGAGTGTTTGTTCATATCTGTGTTTGAAGACTTTGACTGAAGACTTTCTCAATTTCCTCAGTTCAATTTCTTCAGTCTGTTTGTCTTCATCTTGTGTTATCCTGTGATTACGCTTTCTGTACTCTGTGCTAGTCTTCATTTCATCATGATGACCATGCTTGTATTCTGTTATGCTTACTTCTGAGTACTTATTCCGCTGCTAATAGTTCTTCTCTAAGGAATTTCCTCACCGGCAAATTCCTCAGTGAAGAATTCATAAAAATCGCCTATTCACCCCCCTCTAGTTGACAT
The DNA here is from genome assembly GCF_002162155.2 of Triticum dicoccoides. Taxonomy (NCBI): domain Eukaryota; kingdom Viridiplantae; phylum Streptophyta; class Magnoliopsida; order Poales; family Poaceae; genus Triticum; species Triticum dicoccoides. The sequence goes on along the minus strand of NC_041391.1, from coordinate 697,892,733 downwards.
AACGCACTTTCAATTGGTATCAGAGCAAGGTACTCCCTTGTTCTTTGTGATTTTGGTTTAACCGCCTGGAGTTTTAGTTATGTCGACCGCAGGTATGATCAAGGTCTCGGCTGGGTGTCCTACCTTTGATGGAACGGACTACCCCTACTGGAAAAACAAGATGCGAATGCATCTCGAGGCAATTGACAACGATCTCTGGTATGTTGTGGAAAATGGAGTTCCCTCTGTTTCACCCTCACTGAACGCTACCGATGTGAAGAGATTCAAGCAACTCGATTCTCAAGCGAAGAATATCATATGTGGCCATCTGAGTAAAGGACAGTATGGAAGAGTGAGTGCTTTGGAAACTGCTAAGCTTATCTGGGATAGGCTGTCCAAAGTGAATGAAGGAGTCTCAACTCAGCGCGACTCTCGAGTTGATGTTCTTCGAAATCTCTTCAACCGCTTCAAAAGACTCGACAATGAAAATGTCCAACAAACCTTCGATCGCCTCACTGACATCTCAAATGAGCTTCAAGCCCTCGGTGCCACTGACATCACTGACCATGAGGTGGTGAAGAAACTGTTGAGATCGCTTCATTCCTCATTTGATACTCTGGGTCTGATGATACAAGAACAGGCTGACTACAAGTCTCTTGATCTTGCCGATATCCTCGAAAGGCTAAATACTCACGAGTTCCAGCTTGCTGAAAAGAGAGATCTCTATGGTTCGAGCTATGGCAAACCACGTGCCCTGAAGGCCAAGGTTGTGTCTGAGTCTAAATGTGAGGACTCTGGTAGTAGCCTTGGTGATCCTGAAGAACTGAGCCAGGAGCTAGCACTGCTCGTGAAGAAATTCCAGAAGTTCTCAAGACGTGGTCGCTTTGGAAAATCCTCAAGAAGCAGTGATTCCTCATCAAGTGACTATAAGACAAGGCTGTGCCACAAATGCAAGAAACCTGGTCATTATATTCAAGATTGTCCTCAGTGGGAAAAGGAATTGAAGAAGAAGAAATACAAGGATTATAGTTCTGATGATGCGAAGAAGAAGAAGAAATCATCAAAATCTTCGTCATCAAAATCCTCGAAGTCTTCATCTCACAAGAAGAGCAGCTCCAAGAAGGCTCGGGCATTCATTGGCAAGGAAATGGACTCTGAAGCTGAATCTGAGGAAAATGAGGAAGAGGAGGCGTCTGAAGAATCCGAATCTAGGGTGGCGAGTCTGGCTTTCGCTACTGCTTTCGTTAGCAAGTCCATCTTCAACACTGAAGAAACTGACCCCACCGACAAGCCTGATGAAGATAACGATGACTACGCTCCCACCTATTGCTTCATGGCAAAAGGTGCAAAGGTACTCAAATACACCTCCTCTGAATCTAGTGAAAATGAATCTGATGAGAATCTCAAGCCCAGCTACTCTAAACTTGCAAAGATTGCTGTAAAACATCAGAGGGCTCTTGAAAAGGTTCAAAACATGCTAGACAAAAGTGATGATATGTTGGGTGAAGAAATGGATCGCACTAAAGCCCTGACTGAAAATCTTCAGAGACTTCAGTCTAGGTTTGATAACCTTCAAAGTCATCATAACACTCTCTTATCTGATCATGAGAAACTTTCTTATGAATTTCTTCAAAGAAAGCAAGATATTGAGAAGCTAAGAGTGAGTTATGAAGATCTTCAGAAGGAGCGCGATTCATTACTTGCTCAACAAATCAGCACTTCTCAGGAAGAATTTGTTCCTCCATGCTTAAAGTGCATTGAACGTGAATCTGCCAATTCTTCACCTGAATGTTCAAATGCTTCAACTGTTACAAATTCTTCACCTGCCTCTGCTATCACTAATTCCTCATCTGAGGACATTACTAGTATCACTGACGATGCAGGGCTGAAGGAACTGTACACAACAGGCATGTACAAAAGCCTCAAAGGGCATCAGATTATCTGTGATGTGGTCAAAAAGCAGATCCTCAACAGAAACCCTAGGAAAGAGGGTATTGCCTTTGAGAGGAAACTTAATGCTGATGGAACATATTGGAAGCCTGAGCAGTACCCCAAAACCTCATGGGTTGCTGCAAAGGGACCTCCAGTTGATCCATCCATGTTATCTGGCTTTACATGTGAATCTCCTCATTCTTCTGATGAGTCATTTGACTCCAACTATAAACTGTTCAAAAATCAGAATGGTGAAGTATTTGCTAGATATGTTGGGACTAACTGCAGGAACAGTTCCCCTATGAAGAAAATCTGGGTTCCCAAAAGTTATGTTGAAAGTCTTCAGGTGAATGTCCTCATGACACCACCTGTGAAGAATAGGAACCCCAGAACAAACTCTTCATATGGACCTAATTCTTCATATGGATCCAAGTCCTCATATGGACCAAATTCCTCACGAGGATCAAATTCCTCAAATGGATCAAAGTCCTCATATGACTATCATCGTGCTAACAACTCTGTTTCGCAGGGTAAAGCTAAGGGCTACGAATATGCACATTATTCTTCAAATCATTATGTTCATAAGTCCTCGAAGAATTTCTCTGCTTATTCATATGCTTACCCTAACCCCTCATATGTGAAACGAAATGGTTTGGCTTCTATGCCACCATTCTCGTATGGTGCTCGCAGAGTGATGAACTCTTTGCCACCCCTTCAGATGTGGGTGGTGAAGAAAAAGAACTAATCTCTTCTGCAGGGTCAGGTCTCCAGACGTGCCTTAACGTCTGAAGAATTTGCTGGGGACCTGACAAAATTGCCTGAAAGGACGCAGGCTAGCCATGATGAAATGAACTTTCATTTCACACGTCCTCATATTGCTATATCTGTTTACTGCTTGATGAAATTGATCTGATGAACTTGATATCATATTATTCATTGATGAAGCATATGAGATTGTAAGTTACACTAATTCATCTGCAGGATGATCAACCCAAAACCACTGAATGGGTCCTCGATAGTGGATGTACAAATCACATGACTGGTGACAAGAATCTTTTGATGGATGCTCCCTTATCACCGTCACATCTGAAGCATATCATCTTTGCTGACAAAGGCAAAAGTCAGGTATTGGGTCTTGGTAAGGTTGCGATCTCTAAGGATAAACACATGGACAAAGTCATGCTTGTTGAGTCCTTAGGATACAATCTCATGTCAGTCTCAATGCTTTGTGATCTTGATATGGTTGTTGTCTTTGGCAAGTATCACTGTGTTGTGATTATGGAAGCTGACAATTCCAAAGTCTTCAAAGGCTTTAGGAGAGGAGATTTGTATATTGTTGATTTCTCTACAGGACCACAACCAGCCGTGTGCCTACTTGCAAAAGCTTCAGAAGGCTGGCTATGGCATCGACGACTTGGTCACGCAGGCATGAGGAATTTGCACACGCTTGCGAAAAAGAAGCATGCCATTGGCATTGAGAATGTCAAATTCCTCAAGGATCACTTATGCGGAGCCTGTGAAGCTGGAAAAATGACCAAGGCCAAGCATCCAGCGAAGACTATCATGACCACTACTCGTCCATTCGAATTGCTTCACATGGACCTCTTCGGACCTAATCATTACTCAGCAGTCACTAATGCTACTTCTCTATATGGTTTTGTTATTATTGATGATTACTCTCGATATACATGGGTACACATTGTTACTTACAAACATGAAGTGCAGGAAGTCTTCAAACAATTTTCTTCGAGGGCTTCAACCAACTTTGGTGTGAAGATCAAGCACATCAGAAGTGACAATGGAACTGAGTTCAAGAATTCCGGTCTTGATGACTATCTTGATGAACTTGGTATTACTCATGAATTATCTGCTCCTTATACTCCTCAGCAAAATGGCGTCGTGGAGCGCAAGAACAGAACTCTTGTTGAGATGGCTCGCACTATGCTTGATGAATACAAAACGCCTGATCGTTTTTGGATTGATGCAATTGATACTGCGTGCCACATCATCAACAGAGTATATCTTCACAAATTCTTCAAGAAGACGGCCTATGAACTCTTCACTGACAAGAAACCCAATGTGAGTTATTTTAAAGTCTTCGGTGCTAAATGTTGGATTAGAGATCCTCACCACAATTCTAAATTCGCACCGAAAGCACATGAAGGTTTCATGCTTGGTTACGGAAAGGACTCGCACACCTACAGAGTCTTCAACATTGTTCTTCACAAGATTGTTGAAACTGTAGATGTGCGGTTCGATGAAACTAATGGCTCGCAAAGAGAGCACCTACCTTCTGTGTTAGATGAACCAGCACCTAAGGATTCTATCAAGTTCAAGGCAACTAAGGATGTCATTCCTACTGAAGAATTTGCTGAAAGAATTCATTCCAGTACACGAAGAACGTCGAGCTGACGCACCTGAAGATAATGCTGAAGACAATGGTGCTGAGGAAAATGATCAAATACCTCGATGACAACCAGCTCATCCTCGCGTTGCAAAAGAAGTACAAGTTGACAAGATCATCGATGACATTGAAGCGCCAGGTCCTCTCACACGCTCAAAAGCTTCACATTTATCTAACTTTTGTGGGCACTATGCTTTTGTCTCTATCACAGAGCCCACTAAGGTAGATGAAGCATTTTTGGAGCCGGAGTGGATTCAGGATATGCAAGAAGAATTACATCAGTTCGAGCTCAACAATGTCTGGGAACTAGTTAAGCGTCCAGATCCTCGCAAGCATAATATCATTGGCACTAAGTGGATCTACCGCAACAAGCAAGATGAAAATGGCCTTGTGGTAAGGAATAAGGCACGACTAGTAGCTCAAGGCTACACACAGGTTGATTCGATGAAACTTTTGCACCTGTTGCTAGACTTGAGGCTATTCGCATATTACTTGCTTATGCTAATCATCATGATATCATCTTATATCAAATGGATGTGAAAAGTGCATTCCTTAATGGTAAGCTTGAGGAAGAAGTATATGTTGCTCAACCCCCAGGTTTTGAAGATCCAAAGAATCCTGACAAAGTCTTCAAACTTAATAAGGCCCTCTATGGCCTCAAGCAAGCCCCTCGGGCGTGGTATGATACATTGAAGGAATTCTTCGTGAAGAATGGCTTCACACCCGGTTCACTCGACCCTACTCTCTTTACTAAATCTTATGATGGTGAACTGTTTGTGTGCCAAATATATGTTGATGATATTATCTTTGGCTGTACTGACCAACGTTATAGTGATGAATTTGCCTATATGATGAGTGAAGAATATCAAATGTCTATGATGGGAGAGTTGAAATTTTTCTTAGGTCTTCAAATTCGTCAACAGCGCAATGGCATATTCATATCTCAGGAGAAATACCTCAAAGATGTACTGAGGAAATTCGGCATGCAAGATTGCAAAGACGTCAAAATTCCTATGCCCACAAAAGGCCATCTATGCACTGATGAAAATGGTATTGACTTCGATCACAAGGTATATCGCTCCATGATTGGTTCTTTATTGTACTTATGTGCATCTAGGCCAGATATAATGCTTAGTGTTTGCATGTGTGCCCGATTTCAAGCTGCACCGAAGGAATCACACCATAAGGTTGTGAAGCACATTCTTCGATATCTAGCTCACACACCAACACTAGGATTATGGTACCCCAAGGGCTCTGTTTTTGATCTCATTAGATATTCTGACTCTGACTATGCTGGTGATCGTGTGGACCGCAAGTCAACTTCTCGCACTTGTCATTTCCTCGGACGATCTTTGGTCTGTTGGTCCTCGAAGAAACAGAACTGCGTATCACTGTCTACTGCGGAAGCTGAATACATTGCTGTTGGCTCTTGCTGTGCTCAACTGCTTTGGATGAAGCAAACGCTCAAGGACTATGGCGTCAACGTGAAGAATGTGCCTCTCCTCTGCGACAATGAGAGTGCCATCAAGATTGCTCACAACCCAGTTCAGCACTCGAAGACAAAGCACATTCAAATTCGTCATCATTTTCTTCGTGATCATGTGTTGAAGGGCGACATCTCCATCGAGCACGTGAAGACTGAAGAACAGCTAGATGATATCTTCACTAAGCCCTTGGATGAGAAGAGATTTAGCAAGTTGCGGTGTGAGCTAAATATCTTAGAATCTTCGAATGTTCTTTGAAAAGGACACACATCCTAACACTTATGCAAAATTGATGACTTAGATGTGCAACACATGAAGAAACGTTTTTCTTCAACCAATGAAGAATAATACTCTAAGTGTGAAGAAATTAATGAAGAATTTGATTCTCAGAACCCTACGACAATTGTACGCGGTGTCTGAAATCATCATTCTTATACGGTGGGTCACGCCACCACAAAAAGTTGAAAATCTTCAATTTGAGTTTTTCCTCAGTTTTGAAATTCTTCAGTTTTTTTAAATTCTTCAACTTTGCAAAATCTTCACTGTTTCCTTCGTTTTTCTTCATTGGCTATATATATATGAGTTTATGTCCTCTACAGCATTCACTTATAGCTACTTCTTCAAGTTGTTTTTTCTGCTAAGTGAATGTGATCGGACCCTTCCCCCCTATGCTATACTCAACCCAATCTATTCACAAATTCTTCATGTGCGTTCTATTTGAAACTCGTTCAAAGTGTTCACTGTGTCCTTGGCAGCTGAAGAAATTGCGAACGAAACTGATAAAACAAATCTTATCCAAATTTTCAATTTTGCCGCTCAAACTGTTCCGCATCCCACGATGCATTATTCTATTCACCCACGATCGTACACGATCTCCACTACACAGTACGTGGGTGACACATGTCGCGTGAAGGAGAAAGGGCAGGGGCACATTCGTCCTAAATCTTCGGGCGAACAGTTTTTCACCGTGTCTATAAATACCCCTCTCCCCTTCCTCACTTCATTTACTCCGCTCGACCATCTCTCTCCCGCTCGAGCTCCTCAAATCCTAGCGCCACCACTACTCCATCGCCGCCGGTGAGGAAGAGCTTCGCTGCCTCGACCTCGTCGCCGTCGTACTCACGCCGACCGTGGAAATCTTCACTCCGCCGCCGCCGTAGCTGTATTCCTCCGCCGAGTTAGGGCAAGGAAGATCTAACCTGACGAACTTCCCGTCTGTTCTTCTTAGTTCGTCGTGTTCTTCATTTCAGGTAATTAAAAGTTACTTTTATTACTCGCTTTGATTCTCAAGCTTTCCTGAAAATCTTCAAAGGTGTTTATTCTTCAAATCTTCACACATACGAACACCACACACTTCATATGATCTTGAACTGTTTCTCTAAGCAACCATTTTCTTCAAGATTCCCTAATTGTGTGGATCTTCGATCTGTACAACTCTGGAACCTAAGATAAGAACGCTTAGTGAAATTCCTCAAGGTTCATCTGGTCAAATTCCTCAAAACTTGTTCTTTTCAAAAACCTTCACAGAACGCATATGACCTCTCCAAATTCCTCGCACCTGTACTCTGTTCACAGGTAATCATGTCTGCTGCTGAATCACTAGGTTCTCATCAACTTAACTCATTTGCAGTGTTCCTCGAAGAAAAACTGCATACTTCTTCAGAGAACTCATTTGTTCAAATTCCTCAACTGAAGAATATGGCAGATGGTAAGAAGCCGCAGAAAGGAGGAAAGAAACCTGAGGTTATGACTGCGTTTGAAATCCCTGAGGAAATTTATGCTGACTATTGCACACCTGATGAAGCAAAATATGGCAAAGAAAACAAAAATCAGTGCAAGGTGCGCATTCAGAAGATTGAACGGAGATGGGCAAGGGAATGGAGGGAATACAGATATGTTACTCCAAAGTACATGAAGAAATTCGCCCTCAATCCTCCATGCCCAAGAGCTCCATTGGCACCTGGCCAAGTAGCTGACCCCACAAGCATCAAACGTGGTGAGGACTTTCCTGAAGAATGGGCTAAGCGCCAAGCCAAATTGGCAAGACAAGCCAAGGAGGCAGTGAAGAAATTCAATGAGGATTCTGCCACTGCTACTGCTACTGAGGCCTCAGTCAAACTGAGGAAATTCATGCCAAAGAAGCCTGCTCGTAAGCCAAGTGCTTCACCAACAGCGCCCTCACGGCCAAGTTCCTCAACAGCACCCTCACGGCCAAGTTCCTCAGCAGCGCCCTCACGGCAAATTCCTCACACTGCTACTGCTCCTTCAAAGTCCTCAGCTCCTGTGCATCTGACTACATGTCAAAGGACTGCGGGTTTCTCGATTGCCTCTGGTGTTTCAGCAAGTTCCTCAGCTGCACCAAAGTCATCATCTGGCCCGACTCTGCTGAAGACCAAAGCAACAGCTGGACGAGGTCCTCGGCCAAGTTCAAAGAAGAAACAGGTCGCATTCCATGTGCCTTCTGATGATGAACTCGAAGAAATCATCAGAGACAGACAGGTGAAGGCCGCTAGAGCCAAAGGCACATCTGTGCCACTGCTGTTGGATCCGAGGAAAATCCTCGATTATATTGATCTCTGGCACAAGGATCCGAACACCCCCATGCCTGATTTTCATCTGACTGCTGGTCAAAGTCACATGCTGACCCATTTCATCACTGAAGAGAAATGGAAGTTTGAAAAGGCAAGAGAGATTAAGAAAGCTCAATACAGAAAGGAGAAGCTCCTGAAGAAAAACGTTGTCAGAATGACACCTGAGGAACTTCTCCAGGCTCAGTCTGAAATTCAAGCCCTCAGCAAGGATTTTGATGCCTACTATGCTGATTGGCAAGGAGCCAAAGTTAGATTCGTCAACCTGACGAAGAAATTCACCAATGTTACTGCTCCAACGCAAAATGAAATTCCTCAGGCTGAAGTCTCAGCTCAGCCGACTGAAGAACATGCCAGCACCGCTGATGAAGTTCAGGCTGCTGATGAAAATGCTAGTTCCAGGGCTGATGATCCCATTTCAGCCGCTGAAGAAATTGCCAGGGCATCCACTAGTGGTGCGCCTGAAGAAACTGAAGAAGTCAGGGCAACTGCATCAGTTGTGCCTGAAGAAAATCAACCAGATTCCTCAGCTCCATCTGCACCTACACCAACTCCAATTCTTCCATGTGCATTTGTTGTGAAGAAGACCAAGGCTGCAGAGCGAGCTGCAGTAAAGAAAAGGAAGGCATCAGCTGTGTCAAACTCTTCGGCTGCGAAGAAACTGAAGCCAATGACCAGCTCACTCGAAAATCCAATTGATGTTGTTCCTATTTCCTCCATGCCATCAAAGGACCTTGTTCCTTTTGGATAAGACTATGAGATCCCCATCGGATCTGATGAAGAACATCATTCTGCTGCTTCGTTAGAGCAGATTGATGAAGAAATTGAAGTGGACGCAATCCCTTCAACGCCAGTCATTTCCTCAGCTATGCCTCAGTTCACAGCTGAAGAGGCTGGTGTTGAGGAAATTGAAGATGAAGATGTGGATATAGGGTGCACCACACCTATGATGAATGATGACTTTTGGGAAAGTCAGCATCCCAATACTCCTCTCTTCACCCCGATCCAACAGATTCCTCAGTCCCCTGCACCAACAGTTCAAATGGGCTCTGAAGAAACTCAACCCACTCTCTCTGTGCATGAAGAAATTCCAGCCACTAGTGCTGATGAACCTGCTGCTACTGGTCCTCATACTGCACCTATTGAGGAACAAGAAATTCCTCAGCCTGAAGAACCTGAGCTCGCGATTCCTGAGGTGGTGATGCAACACTGACATCCCCCTGCCAAAGCAAAAGAATCCGTTCTCAAGCAAACAGAAGTTCAAGGCTGAAGATTTCTTTGCCGAGCATGTATTCTTCACTGATTATAATCCATATGATTCTGCTCGCATAAGGAAGAGGCATTTCTGGACTGCCAACCAAGCCAATTTCTATTCCTCAGTGCTCTTCAACAAAGACAAAGTCTTCGATCATGCACATATTCCTCATGTGGACATGGAGTCTCTGCCCGGCTTTGAGCCTGTCCTCAGTGTTCTTCACGATGCAGGACTTCTAAATTTCTGCATTGATATCTGTGACTGGAATGAAGAACTCATTCTTCAATTCTATGCAACCCTGCACATCACCGGAGACGCTGAAGACGTGAACTCCTGGGTATTAGACTGGATGTCTGAAAATACTCACTACAAGGCACCTGCAACTGAATTGCTTCATGCTCTACCACTCAGTCCTCCAGTTGATGATGCTCGTTGTATCTACAACGAACCAGAACTTTCAAATCACTATATGCAAGTGCTGATGAAGCCTTTGAAGCCAAGGCAGGCCCCAAGAACCAAATTCCTCGTCAAGGAATTACTCTATGTGCCTCGGACTGTCTATCGAATTCTGACGAAGACAATGAGTCCCATCAAAGGCCACGACTCAAATGATGAAGAAGTCGTTGGCATCATGAAGAATATGCTTTTCAACATCATTCATGGCGTTCCCATCAACTTCCATGATTTCTTCATGAGGACTCTGGCCAATCTTGCTATGTCACCATTCGAGCTGAAGCCCTATGCTCCTTGGATTATGAGATTCATCAGGGCAAGATCTTCACTGAATTACAAAGCTGACACTCTGAACCACGGTAGCTACTTGCCTCCCATTGAAGTCCTCAAACGGACCGTTTCATCAGCTGATGATAAAGGCAAGGCCGCTGCTGTGATCGATGAAGGCATTCGTCCTTTGGATGGTCAATTTTGCAAGGCTGCATCTTACTCTACCAATGACGATTCTGCCACACATGACTCTGCCGCCAATACCTCAGCCAAGCAAAATCCTCAAGCCACAGCACCCAGGGTGATGACTGACCGTGAGTTACTCAGTCTTCATCAGAAGGTTGATCGCAATCATAAATGGGTCAAGCGTCAGTTTGGTTCAATTCTTCACAAAATGACCTCAACACACAATGCAGTGAAGAAAAACCAATACTACCTCCATGAAACCTTCAACCGTACCTGGGCTGTTCTCTCTCATGTCTACAGCACTGCTGATCTGAAGAATATGGGTCTCAAGGAAGAATTTGACTGGTCTGCACCTCCACCGAAGAAATTCAAGAAGGTCAAAGTTCCTTCCTTGGTGGCCAGCTCTTATTCTTCATCGCGTGACACTGATGAGTATGAAGATTTGGACGACACTGCGGCAGGCCCTACTACAACAAACAACCCCGACAACGCTGGCGCTCCTCCATCGACTTGAAATTCTTCAGGGGCGTTAGTCCTCAGTTTCAATCCTTTTGGTCATTTGATGACAAAGGGGGAGAAATCTGAGTTAGTCTTCAAGCGGGTCTATATTAAGGGCACTTTTTTAAGTTACAACTCTCGTTCTTGTGAGACTTTTATTTGGATCGAGTTGTAATCTTAAACCCGATGGTGCACTGATACTTTTGTTGCATTATGCTCTGCATGCTTATTTCCTCGTTAATGACATTGCACACATGCTAAATCTCATCAGGCACCATATTTCATCATGCATTTCAAATTCGTCATATTATATATCAAATGCATGTATGAATTACAAGATATAGGGGGAGATCTCCATGATTCAACTCTTCAAATGTGCAATGCTTCAAAAGCAAATTCCTCACTATGCACATCTTCAGGGGGAGTTCTTCTATATCTTGTAATCAAATTCCTCAATATCAGTGTATACACTTCATATATTTATCCCCGTTGAAAACTTAACCTATGTTGTCATCAATCACCAAAAAGGGGGAGATTGTAAGTGCATCTAGTGCCCCTTAGTGATTTTGGTGTATTGAAGACTTATAGGTTAAGGGACTAATGCGTTTGTGAGTGTACACAGGTCTATAAGTCTATGAGGAGTTTGATATTTGCAGAGAAAGTCGACCCCTAAAAATGAAGTTCTTCAACTGAAGACTTTGATATTCTGAAGACTTTCTAAAGACTTTGAAAGTGAAGAAATTGGTGTGACCTTGAAGACTTGGTATTCATTTGTGGAACATGAAGCGTGAAGACTTTTGTTTTCGTAGTTTCATTTTCTCTTTCTTGATTCATAGGAAACACCATACTGTTAAAGGGGGTCGAGGAAATACTAAGGAAAAATTTCCAAGTGATGCTCAACTCAAAATCCTACACCTACCAATCCCTTCGAGTGAAGCCTTTGGAAATCTCATACACTTCAGTCACTTTCTTCAGTGATAGAGACGAAGTTCTTCTGGTCGCGGATGAATTTGTTCTGACTGAGGAGTTAGGAATTCGTCAGTGCGAATTACCTACATAGTGAGGAACATGATAGCCCTGAGGAATTTGAGAGTCAAATTTCCGATCGTTGCTGTGCTGCGCGCCAGCTGTCCCAAAATATCTTATCCACCTAACGGTCATATCATTGAAGGGCATTTATGTCTTATCATGTCGGGCTGCTCCCTAGGCTATAAATAGCCGCCCCCTACAACCACTAGCTGGTTGGCTGCTCCGAGAGAACTTGACACTTGTCATTTGAGAGCAACCCATCCTCCGAGGACTTTGAGCGAAAATCATCAAGTGAGGAAAATCCCAAACCCAAACACCTACAAACCCCAAAGTGATTGAGCATCACTGAAGAAATTGATCCTGCGTGGATCCGAGGCTTGTTACCTTTGAAGACTGTGCTTCTTCCAGACGGTTAGGCGTCAAGGTCTAGAGCATCCAAGAGGAATTGTGGAGCACCGAGTGACCAAGTCTGTGAAGGTTTGGAAGTCGCTTGAAGACTTACCACAAGTGATTGGACGGGATCTGTGTGATCTTAGTTCAAGGAGAATACGGTGAGGATTGGGTGTCCTGAGCTGCGTTCTCAGAGACTGGGTGTCCGGGACTGCGTGTCCTCGAGTTTAAATACTCAGCCGCTCCAACCAGACGTACAACTGAGACAGCAGTTGGAACTGGTTTACCAAATCATTGTCTTCACCAACCTACTGGTTCTATTTCCTCAACCCTTGCATTTCCTCATTACTGTGTTGAGTGTTTGTTCATATCTGTGTTTGAAGACTTTGACTGAAGACTTTCTCAATTTCCTCAGTTCAATTTCTTCAGTCTGTTTGTCTTCATCTTGTGTTATCCTGTGATTACGCTTTCTGTACTCTGTGCTAGTCTTCATTTCATCATGATGACCATGCTTGTATTCTGTTATGCTTACTTTTGAGTACTTATTCCGCTGCTAATAGTTCTTCGCTAAGGAATTTCCTCACCGGCAAATTCCTCAGTGAAGAATTCATAAAATTCGCCTATTCACCCCCCCTCTAGTCGACATAACGCACTTTCAGGCTACGCCTTGCCCCTTAGCCAATGGGAATTGCTCACACATAGCGATCAAATCACAAGAAATTGACACTGTATAAATTATCACTTGAAGATGAATGATTCACAGTCTTAGAATGTTGTTGATCATGATAGAGTCTTGATTACATATAATAACACTAATGAAGATGGAGGCTATGGAGATGGGATGGTTATGATAGTTGTGTAGATGGTAATGGCAGGTACTCTCTTCTGTTTGAGAATCTCCTTTGCTAGTGTGTCCTTCTCCTCAACATAGTGCAAATGGGCGGAATTGTTTTGACATGCTTCTATTGCCAATTGGACTCAAATCCCTTGACAAAATATGCTAGGGATGACATCATGAAGGCAGTAGCACCTTGTAATACGACCACTTTTAGTCACATGCGTGCTAAATGATCTTCTAGAACCTCTTGTGCGTGACCGGTTGAATGGAAATGATCTTCATGTCCATCATATTCCATATATGTCTTGATTTTCCACCTAAATACATTCATTTCTGCAAGGAACAACATAAACAAGGAGAACTGCAATCATTTGTATTTATTAGTCATTAGTAGGCAAATCAAAGTGATAAAAATATATATGATAATATCTGGTTTAAACACAGGCCAGAATGAGTGAAAAATACACTCAACAATACACATAAGTGTGTGTTTGCGAACCCGTGGAGTGGTTTGGGGATGCACCAGGAATCAATTTTGGGGTTTTGTTTTTTACAAAGGCGAAATATACATGTCTACAAACTCTTCAATTTGTTTAGTCCATTTGGTTGGTCCATGGAAAGACACCTTAAAACTTCCCTAAAATTTTGCGTAAGGGGCAGGGCACACAGTTTGATTTTATCGTGTGTAATCTGAAAGGAGTTTGAAGTTCGAATTTCTTGGGCATGAAGGACTCTCCTAGAGATACCAACAAAACTCAAGATTATTGTTGGTTAAATTAGAAATTTTCGATTAATTTAATCCATAAAAAATCATGATGATAGCAATCGCAGTAGTAATCCCATACTGGTATGTAAACATGTGATCATCATCATGTACTAAGCACACATGCCATCGGTCGGCTCGGCACGAAACATGGCGCGAGGACCGGGACGGGACGGGCGGCGGAGGATGGCGCGTGTACCACTCCTCTTCCGAAGGTCCAAAACCATTGTAGCACTAAACTTCCCACCATGCTATGAATCCCACATGAGCTCTTGAGGGGTTTTTAGGAATTATTTCATGTATATGCCCAAGGCCCATCTACAATTCAACATTTTTTGAGTGAAAACATACTGGCTGAAGCTACGCGTCGGCTGGGTGAAGCTTGGATCAGATCGGCCGCCTCGGCAGCCGGTGGATGGCGCATGAGGCAGTCTAATCTCTTCCCGCCTCCGTGCAAAGTTTGCAACATTGAGTGTGCTGCACTTGGGCCTTTGGAAGACGAGCCCCATTGTTGGGGAACGTAGCATGCAATTTCAAAAAAAAACTTCTTACGCTCACGCAAGATCTATCTAGGAGATGCATAGCAACGAGAACGGGAGAGTGTGTCTAGTACCCTCGTAGACTGTAAGCGGAAGTTTTTGATAACGCGGTTGATGTAGTCAAACTTCTTCTAGCTCCAATCGATCAAGTTCTGAACATACGACACCTCCGAGTTCTGCACACGTTCAGCTCGATGACATCCCTCGCCCTCTTGATGCAGCAAGATGTTGAGGAAGTACATAAGTTTCGCCAGCACAATGGAGTGGTGACGGTGATGGTGAAGTGATCCGCGTAGGGCTTCGCCTAAGCACCACGAGAATATGACCGGGGGTGTAAACTGTAGAGGGGGCGCCGCACACGACTAACAATTGATGTTGTGTGTTCTAGGCGCCCCCTCCCCACATATATATAGGTTGGAGGGGAGGAGAGGCAGCCAGGGGGCTCCCCAAGTAGGCCAAATCCTAATTGGGGTCTTCCCCAATTCGGCCTTCCCCATTCCATAATTGTCGGAGAAGAAAAGGGAAGGAGGGAAGAGAGAATGAAGGGGGGGGGGGCGAACCCCCTCTTCTCCTTCTCCTATGAGGCCTCCTATAGGGGGGCGCGCCACCCCTTGTGGGCTGGTTTGCTCCCTTCTCATGGCCCATATGGTCCATATCTTCTCCCTGGGGGTTCCGGTAACCCCTTCGGTACTCCGATATGTACCTGGTACCCTCCGGAACACTTCCGGTGTCCGAACACTATTGTCCTATATATCAATCTTTACGTCTCGAGCATTTCGAGACTCCTCGTCATGTCCATGATCTCATCTGGGACTCCATACAACATTCGCTCACCAAATCACATAACTCATATAATACAATATCGTCATTAAACGGTAAGCATACGGACCCTACGTGTTCGAGGACTATGTAGACATGACCAAGACACCTCTCCGGTCAATAACCAATAGCGGAACCTAGATGCTCATATTGGATCCCACATATTCTACGAAGATCTTTATCGGTCAAACCATTATGACAACATACGTTATTCCCTTTGTCATCGATATGTTACTTGCCTGAGATTTGATCATCGGTATCTTCATACCTAGTTCAATTTCATTACTAGCAAGTCTCTTTACTCGTTTTGTAATACATCATCCTGCAACTAACTCATTAGTCACTTTGCTTGCAAGGCTTCTTATGATGTGTATTACCGAGAGGGTCCAGAGATACCTCTCCGATACTCGGAGTGACAAATCCTAATCTCGATCTATGCCAACCCAACAAAAACCTTTGGAGATACCTGTAGACCATATTTATAATCACCCAGTTACGTTGTGACATTTGATAGCACACAAGGCATTCCTCCAGTATCCGGGAGTTGCATAATCTCATAGTCGAAGGAATATGTATTCGACATGAAGAAAGCAATAGCAATAAAACTGAACGATCATAATGCTAAGGTAATGAATGGGTCTTGTCTATCACATCATTCTCCTAATGATGTGATCCCATTTATCAAATGACAACACATGTCTATGGTTAGGAAACTTAACCATCTTTGATCAACGAGCTAGTTTAGTAGAGGCTTCCTAGGGACACTGTATTTTGTCTATGTATCCCACACATGTATCAAGTTTCTGGTTAATACAATTCTAGCATGAATAATACAAATTTATCATGAAATTAGAAAATATAACAACTTTATTATTGCCTCAAGGGCATATTTCCTTCAGTCTCCCACTTGCCCTAGAGTCAATAATCTAGATTACATTGTAATGATTCTAACACCCACGGAGTCTTGGTGTTGATCATGTTTTGCTCGTGGAAGAGGCTTAGTCAACGGGTCTGCTATATTCAGATCCGTATGTATTTTGCAAATCTCTATGTCTTCCTCCTTGACTTGATCACGGATGGAGTTGAAGCATCTCTTGATGTGTTTGGTTCTTTTGTGAAATCTGGATTCCTTCACTAAGGCAATGGCTCCAGTATTGTCACAAAAGATTTTCATTGGGCCCGATGCACTAGGTATTACACCTAGATCGGATATGAGCTCCTTCATCCAGACTCCTTCATTTGCTGCTTCCGAAGCAACTATGTACTCTGCTTCACACGTAGATCCCGCCACGACGCTTTGCTTGGAACTGGACCAACTGACCGCTCCATCATTCAAAATAAATACATATCCGGTTTGTGACTTAGAGTCATCCGGATCAGTGTAAAAACTAGTATCGACGTAACCATTTACGACGAGCTCTTTGTCACCTCCATAAACAGGAAACATATCCTTGGTCCTTTTTAGGTACTTCAGGATATTCTTGACCGCTGTCTAGTGATCCACTCCTGGATTACTTTGGTACCTCCCTGCCAGACTTATGGCAAGGGACACATCAGGTCTGGTACACAACATAGCATACATGATAGAACCTATGGCTGAGGCATAGGGAATGACTTTCATTTTCTCTCTATCTTCTGTAGTGGTCGGGCATTGAGTCTGACTCAATTTCACGCCTTGCAACATAGGCAAGAACGCTTTCTTTGACTGATCCATTTTGAACTTCTTCAAAACTTTGTCAAGGTATGTGCTTTGTTAAAGTCCTATTAAGCGTCTTGATCTATCTCTATAGATCAGGATGCCCAATATATAAGCAGCTTCACCGAGGTCTTTCATTGAAAAACTTTTATTCAAGTATCCTTTTATGCTATCCAGAAATTCTACATCATTTCCAATCAATAATATGTCATCCACATATAATATTAGAAATGCTACAGAGCTCACACTCACTTTCTTGTAAATACAGGCTTCTCCGAAAGTCTGTATAAAACCATATGCTTTGATCATCTCATCAAAGCGTATATTCCAACTCCGAGATGCTTGCACCAGTACATAGATGGATCGCTAGAGCTTGCACACTTTGTTAGCACCTTTAGGATCAACAAAACCTTCTGGTTGCATCATATACAACTCTTCTTTAAGAAATCCATTAAGGATTGCAGTTTTGACATCCATTTGCCAGATTTTGTAATCATAAAATGCGGCAATTGCTAACATGATTCAGACAGACTTAAGCATAGCTACGAGTGAGAAAGTCTCATCGTAGTCAACTCCTTGAACTTGTCGAAAACCTTTTGCGGCAAGTCGAGCTTTGTAGACAGCAACATTACCATCGGCGTCAGTCTTCTTCTTGAAGATCCATTTATTATCTATGCTCACCGATCATCGGGCAAATCCACCAAAGTCCACACTTTGTTCTCATACATGGATCCTATCTCGGATTTCATGGCCTCAAGCCATTTATCAGAATCTAGGCTCATCATAGCTTCTTCATAGTTCGTAGGTTCTCCATGGTCTAGTAACATGACTTTTAGAATAGGATTACCATACCACTCTGGTGTCGACCGTGTTCTGGATGACCTACGAGGTTTGGTAGTAACTTGATCTGAAGTTTCATGATCATTATCATTAGCTTCCTCTATATTTGGTGTAGGCCTCACAGGAATGAATTTCTCTTATGTGCTACTTTACAAATTGAGAGTTACCTCATCAAGTTCTACTTTCCTCCCACTCACTTCTTTCGAGAGAAACTCCTTCTCTAGAAAGGTTCCATTCTTGGCAACAAAAATCTTGCCTTTGGATTTGTGGTACAAGGTGTACCCAATTGTTTCCTTAGGGTATCCTATGAAGACGCAATTCTCCGATTTGGGTTTGAGCTTATCAGGCTGAAGCCTTTTGACTTAAGCGTCGCAACCCCGAACTTTAAGAAACAACAGCTTAGGTTTATTGCCTACGGTGTCTCTCAACGGATTTAGACGGTGCCCTATTTAACATGAATGCAGCTGTCTCTAATGCATAACCCCAAAACGATAGCGGTAAATCGGTAAGAGACATCATAGATCGCACCATATCTAATAAAATACGGTTACGACGTTCGGACACACCATTACGATGTGGTGTTCCAGGTGGCGTGAGTTGTGAAACTGTTCCACATTGTTTTAAATGAAGGCCAAACTCGTAACTCAAATATTTGCCTCCGCGATCAGATCATAGAAACTTTATTTTCTTGTTACGATGGTTCTCCACTTCTCTCTGAAATTCTTTGAACTTTTCAAATGTTTCAAACTTGTGTTTCATTAAGTAGATATACCCATATCTCCTCAAATCACCTGTGAAGGTTAGAAAATAACGATACCCGCTGCCTGCCTCAACACTTATCGGACCGCATACATCGGTATGTATTATTTCCAATAAGTCATTGGCTCGCTCCATTGTTCTGGAGAACGGAGTTTTAGTCATCTTGCCCATGAGGCATGGTTCACAAGTATCAAGTGATTCCAAAAGTCCATCTGCATGGAGTTTCTTCATGCGTTTTACACGAATATGACCTAAACGGCAGTGGCACAAATATGTTGCACTATCATTATCAACTTTGCATCTTTTGGCATCAATATTATGAATATGTGTATCACCACAATTGAGATTCAATAGAAATAGACCACTCTTCAAGGGTGCATGACCATAAAAGATATTACTCATATAAATAGAACAACCATTATTCTTTGATTTAAATGAATAACCATCTCACACTAAACAAGATCCAGATATAATGTTCATGCTTAACGCTGGCACCAAATAACAATTATTCAGGTCTAAAACTAATCCCGAAGGTAGATGTAGAGGTAGCGTGTCGACGGCAATCACATCGACCTTGGAACCATTCCCGATGCGAATCGTCACCTTGCTTGCCATTCTTCTTGAAGTTAACTTTCCTTCCCTTGCCCTTTTTCTTGAAACTAGTGGTCTTGTTAACCATCAACACTTGATGCTCCTTCTTGATTTCTACCTCCGCAGCTTTGAGCATTGCGAAGAGCTCGGCAATTTCCTTCTCCATCCCTTGCATATTATAGTTCATCTCAAAGCCTTTGTAGCTTGGTGGCAGTGATTGGAGAACTTTGTCAATAACACTATCATCTGGAAGATTAACTCCCAGCTGAGTCAAGTAATTATGATATCTAGACATTCTGAGTATGTGCTCACTAACATAACTGTTCTCCTCTATCTTGCAGCTATAGAACTTGTTGGAGACTTCATATCTCTCAACTCGGCATTTTCTTGAAATATTAACTTCAACTCTTATAACATCTCATATGCTCCATGACGTTGAAAACGTCTTGAAGTCCCGATTCTAAGCCGTAAAGCATGGCACACTAAACTATCGAGTAGTCATCAGATCGAAGTTGCCAGACGTTCAAAACACCAGCATCTGCTCCTGCAGCAAGCCTTTCACCTAGCGGTGCATCAAGGACGTAATTCTTCTGTGCAGCAATAAGGATAATCCTCAAGTTATCGACCCAGTCCTGTAGTTGCTACCATCATCTTTCAACTTTGCTTTCTCTAGGAATGCATTAAAATTCAGGGGAACGGTAGCATGTGCCATTGATCTACAACATAGATATGCAAATACTATCATGACTAAGTTCATGATAAATTAAGTTTAGTTAATCAAATTACTTAAGAACTCCCACTTAGATAGACATCCCTCAAGTCATCTAAATGATAGGTGATCCAAATCAACTAAACCATGTCCGATCATCACGTGAGATGGAGTAGTCATCAATGGTGAACATCTCTATGTTGATCATATCTACTATATAATTCACGTTCGACCTTTCAGTCTCTAGTGTTCCGAGGCCATGTCTGTACATGCTAGGCTCGTCAAGTTTAACCTGAGTATTCCAGATGTGCAAAACTGTTTTGCACCCGTTGTATGTGAATGTAGAGTCTATCACACCCGATCATCACGTGGTGTCTCAACACGATGAACTGTCGCAACGGCGCATACTCAGGGAGAACACTTATACATTGAAATTTTAGTTAAGGGATCATCTTATAATGCTACCGTCGTAGTAAGCAGAATAAGATGCATAAAAGATAAACATCACATGCAATCAAAATATGTGACATGATACGGCCATCATCATCTTGTGCTTTTGATCTCCATCTCCAAAGCATCATCATGATCTCCATTGTCACTGGCTCGACACCTTGATCTCCATCGTTGCGTCATGGTCATCTCGCCAACTATTGCTTCTACATTTATCGCTACCTCATAGTTATAAAGTAAAGCAATTACATGGCGTTTGCATTTCATACAATAGAGAGTACCATAAGGATCCTGCCGGTTGCCGATAACTTTTACAAAACATGATCATCTCATACAATAACATATATCACATCATGTCTTGACCATATCACATCACAACATGCCCTGCAAAAACAAGTTAGATGTCCTCTACTTTGTTGTTGCCAGTTTTACGTGGCTGCTACGGGCTTCTAGCAATAACCGTTTTTACCTATGGCACAAAAACCACAACGGTGATTTCTCAAGTTTGATGTTTTAACCTTCAACAAGGACCGACCTCAGTCAAATTCGATTCAAGTAAAGTAGGAGAAACAGACACCTGCCAGCCACCTTTATGCAAAACTAATTGCATGTCTGTCGGTGGAACCGGTCTCATGAACGTGGTCATGTAAGGTTGGTCTGGGCCGCTTCATCCAACAATACCGTCGAATCAAAATAAGACATTGGTGGTAAGCAGTATGACGATGACCATCCAGAACTCTTTGTGTTCTACTCGTGCATATCGTCTACGTATAGACATGGCTCGTATGCCACTGTTGGGGAACGTAGCATGCAATTTCAAAAAAAAAATCATACGCTCATGCAAGATCTATCTAGGAGATGCATAGCAACGAGAATGGGAGAGTGTGTCTATGTACCCTCGTAGACCATAAGCGGAAGCATTTGATAACATGATTGATGTAGTCAAACTTCTTCTAGCTTCGACAGATCAAGTACTGCACGTGCGACACCTCAGAGTTCTTGACACATTCAGCTCGATGGCGTCTCTCGGCCCTCTTGATCTAGAAAGATGCCGAGGAAGTAGATTAGTTTCATCAGCACAATGGCATGGTGAAGTGATCCGCGCATGGCTTCACCTAAGCACCGCGAGAATATGACCAGGGGTGTAAACTATGGAGGGCGGCGTCGCACACGGCTAACACTTGATGTTGTGTGTTCTAGGCGCCCCTCCCCACATATATATAGGTTGGAGGGGAGGGGAGGTAGCCAGGGGTGCCCCAAGTAGGCCGAATCCTACTTGGGGTCTTTCCCAATTCGGCCTCCCCCCTTCCATAATTGCCGGAGAAGAAAAGGGAAGGGGGGAAGAGAGAAGGAAGGGGGGCCCAAACACCCTCTTCTCCTTCTCCTATTTGGCCTCCTTCCATAGGAGGGCGCGCCACCCCTTGTGGACTGGTGTGCTCCCCTCTCATGGCCCATATGGCCCATATATATCTTCTCCGCGGGGGTTCCGGTAACCCCCCCGGTACTCCGATATGTACCCGGTACCCTCCGGATCTCTTCCGGTGTCTGAACACTATCGTCCTATATATCAATCTTTACCTCTTGAGTATTTCGAGACTACTCGTCATGTCCATGTCACCCGGGACTCTGAACAACATTCGATCACCAAATCACATAACTTATATAATACAATATCGTCATCGAACGTTAAGTGTGCGGACCCTATGGGTTCGAGAACTATATATACATGACCGAGACACCTCTCCGCTTAATAACCAATAGCGGAATCTGGATGCTCATATTGGCTCCCACATATTCTACGAAGATCTTTATCGGTCGAACCGTTATGACAACATACGTTATTCCCTTTGTCATCGGTATGTTACTTGCCCGAGATATGATCGTCGGTATCTTCATACATAGTTCAATCTCGTCACCGGCAAGTCTCTTTACTCATTCTGTAATACATCATACTGTAACTAACTCATTAGTCACTTTGCTTGCAAGGCTTCTTATGTTGTGTATTACTGAGAGGGCCCAGAGATACCTCTCCGATACTCGGAGTGACAAATCCTATTCTCGATCTATGCCAACCCAATAAACACCTTCGAAGATACCTGTAGAGCATCTTTATAATCACCTAGTTACATTGTGATGTTTGATAGCATACAAGGCATTCCTCCGGTATCCGGGAGTTGCATAATCTCATAGTCGAAAGAATAAGTATTTGACATGAAGAAAGCAATAGCAATAAAACTGAACGATCAGTAGCGGGGACCAGTAGCGCTTGTTTTTGCGCTACTAGTAGCGCGGGGACCAGCGCTACTGCTATGGCGCTACAGCTATTTTGTAGCAGTAGCGCGTTTCTAGACCAGCACTACTGGTAAGTTCAACTACTAGTAGCACATTTTTAGGCCAGCGCTACTGCTAACATTTATGTTTTTTTAATATTTTGGCGTTGTACATGTTTAAACAAATATATCTTTTATACAATAACAACTCATCATGAACTAGTCTGTTTAAATAGCATATTCCTTACCAGTAGTCATCACCACCAAACAATGTTCGTCAATGAGACATCATATATATAACAAGTTGGTCACTAGTCATAATCACAACTCCTCATCCTCCTCATCAACTCTAACACATTATAGCACATAATAACACATTCTACCTAGGACCTACTCCTCTCATAGGACCTACTCTACCCTCTCTTAGGTAAAATATCATAAAACACGATAGGCATTGACTCTTCATTAAGGAAAATGAACTCTCCATAATGAAGAACGGAGATCATCTTGTCTCCAAGTCTTGGCCTATGCATAATGATGCTTCCAAGTAGCTCTCTACGATGGTTGAAACATTTTTTGCAATCATTTATTATCATGGCTTCCTCGCTTTTAGAAATCCGGTATGGACATGAGTGATGTGGATACTGTGGCTGACCTGGCCGTGGTGGCCGTAAGCTCATAACATCAACGCGACCTCTTGGCAACATCAGATGAGGCACACAATCCATCGGGATTTTCTATTCTAAAACATAGTAATAACTTTGTAGTTAGCAATGTAGTTTAGTTTTAGAAAAATTTATGCAAAATATGCACGGATGTCGTAATAGTAGAAAATCTTACCATGCTATCTCCATTGATATTACCATAGCACACCGCATGCACTAGTGGCACATATTGACCATAATTTTGAGGAATTCGATAATAGCTATTGTAATTCTCAAGATCAGTAAAAAATGTGATAAGACCATCTTTCTCCTTATAAGTTAATTGTGCTTCATCATTGTAGTAGCAGGTTCTGTCTACCATCTTCCGTACATTTTTTGAAGAATGAAAATAAGCTGTCAATGGAAATAAGCTGTCAAATATTTTGAAATAAACAATATAAATTACTTAGTAAATATGTTTAAGAAACTCACACATCGGTAGAACTGGAAGCGTGTCAAGAAGGACCCAAATGGTCATATCATTTTCGTCGATGTCAGGATCACCAAGATCGAAGGTGAGAAGCATACCCTAATGAAAATCATACGCCTTGGAAAGGGCTTCCCAATTCGGGCAACCAAAATTGGATGAGTTCACAGAATTGTATAGTTTTACAACAAAATCATAACCATGATGGGTCCTTAGTTGAATTATCTTTGTCTCCGTGCTTTCATGATCTTCAAAACCCATATTCTCTAAGACATCGCATCTTGCATGGCATGGGATAAGCTAGTCGAATTGTAAAAGACGGAAATTACACGTTGAAGAAGTAGAGAAGTCGTGCAAAAATAACAAAAAACACTTGTCATCGTTGCGTACCGTATCAACATCGAAGGTCTCTTGGAGCTTGATGCTGAAGCGCCGACCTTCTACCAGGTGAGGCCTGTCGCACAGACCGCGCTCATCTTCGCAGTAATCGCACATAGCGAATTCCCTTTCGTCGTTAGAAATTTCCTAATAGGTAATTAATAATCCATCATGAATACATATGTAGTAGTTTGTAGCACAAACCGCGCTCATCTTTTGCATCCAATAAGCAAATAACTAATAGGTAATTGATAATCCATCATCGAATACATATATAGTAGTTTGTAGCAAAGATCATCATATAATATCACTAATACACCTCGAATAATAGCTCCTCTAGGTTGAGTGGGCCGCGGTGGACACCCAAAGAGAAGGAACCATCACCGGATCATAGCTCCGGTGAGATCCCCAAATAATCTGGCAGGTATTGGAGAACCGGCCGTTCGCCAACGCAACCAAGTAGTGCTGGACGTGCGTGTTCTCCTCCGTGACACGGTGTTGTACCACCTGCGCGGGGGACTGAAGCCTCTCCATCGATGCAGGCCCACGTGACCGCCACCAAAGAAGCTCCGGGTCGACAATAGGCTGGCTCCTCACTAAGCTGCGCTCACCAGAAGGTAGCACAACCCAGTACCAGCCCGACGGAGCCCAGTCCCGGACATGGCCCTCGGCTCAAGCAGGACTCCTCCGCCGAGTCGACGACGAGGATGCGGGATAGGCATCGTCGATGTTGAGAACAAAATGCTTAATTATGAAAACAAAATTAATAAACACTTAGCAAAATTTGACATGACCTTTGCTAAAAACAGGACTAATCGAGCGCCTGAAATTTGGCAGAATGTAAACGAATCGACATTTCTAGCAAAACATAGGCCACTCGAAAAAATATGACATGTCCAAAATGTGACACGTTCAAAATATGACATGTCCACTGCAAATTTGCATATAACAGGAAAAATTGCTTTATCTAAAAAATAACAACAATTGCTTTAACTAAAAAAATACCTAGAATTCTGTTAGCTACACCTAAAACAACTAAAACACCTAAAATTCTGTTAACCACACCTAAAACAACTAAACCACCTAAAATTCTGTTAACTACACCTAAAACAACTAAAACACCTAAAACTCTTTTAAATACACTTAAAACAAATTCAACATTATTCTAAGAACACCTACATTATTCTAAGAACCTACCTTTTTAACTAAAACACCTACAAATTCAACTAAAACACCTATATTATTTAACTAAAACACCTACAAATTTAGCTAAAACACCTAAAAATTAACTACTCTCTAATAACTATAACTAGGGAGGGAGGGAGGAGGAGGAAGGAGGGAGGAGTACCTC
>NC_041391.1:697851434-697866602 GCF_002162155.2 Triticum dicoccoides | reverse complement strand
CGGCAGGGGAGGAGGTCTGGTGCGGGGGGGGGGAGGGCCGGTGGAGGGGGGGCAGGGGAGGAGGGCTGGCGCCGGGGAGGGCGGCCGGAGTAGGACGCGGGGGCGGCGTCCGGATCGGGGGACGACTGATGATGTTATGTACCTAGGGTAGGGTCATGGACCTATCAAGGATACCATACCCAAGGACATCCTTAGACGAAGCTACCTTCCAGTCGACCAAGAGAGACTCCACTCGACCGGCTAGAAGACACTCGACGAACCTAAAGACACTTGAGCATGAAGACTCACTCGACCATCAGGAGTTCAGGATCTACTCTGTATCCAAACGGTCTGTAATTAAGTAGTATTAATGGTCATGATGACACTTTATGTAGGGCGTTACCAGTAATGCTCGGCCTTAATGTACTTTAACCCTCTGCTACGTGGGTTGGCTGGGGTCCTGGCGTCCTCTATATAAGCCACCCCCTCCACTGGTAGAAGAGTTCGCACCCCTGTAACTCATATACATATAAACCAGTCGACCGCCTCCGGGCTCCGAGACGTAGGGCTATTACTTCCTCGGAGAAGGGCCTGAACTCGTTAAACACTCGCGTGTACAACTACTTCAAGCTAGGAACGGTCAAGCCCGCCGTTTTGACCGCATTTTGAAACGGGCATAAAAAATTCAAAACAAATAAAAAAATTGGAAAACCTTCGCATTGTGTCATTATATGTGACCAAGGTTCCAGTAAAAATAATAAACTTGTAATACGGTAATTATTTTAAAAAAGTGTTCTCAGAAATGAGCTATCATGCGTGAAGATTCATGGCTTTCAAGCCAAATGATCAATTTTATGGCCACATTCATGGGATAGTTTGTTCAAATGATCTCATATTGTGCACAAGGGTGCATCTTGGAATTCCAAACAATGTTGCCTAAGGAAGTTTTCATTTTCTTTGTACGGAAAATTCATTTTTCATTTTCCGAGTGCCCAAAAGGAGGTTTTTTTGTGAAGGAACTACCAAATATTTGTTGCAAAATTGGACCTAATCAATTTTATAAAATACTAGGCCATATTTAATGCATAATTGACAAAATGGTTGGGTGTCAAAAATTTTGATCCACCTCTGGTGAAAAAGACAAATTCTCGTCGATTTAGCTGGAAGCGGGTCAAATTTGAACTGCAGCTGGCTCATAGTTTGCTCTTTATTTTTTCCAAAAATCATTTCTAGGTAAATAAGTATCTATTTAATCAGAAATACATGGTTTGATGGCGAGACATCGAGGTTTGGACGGTGGCCGAGGGCCCCAACTCTAGAGCGCGTAAGCTCGCATGCCCGCCGCGTGGTCACCGCGTGACCGTGGCGTTGCCATGTGTTCTGGGCGGCCTAGGCATGTCTAGTGGGTTGGGCACTCCCCAGGTAGGTGCTAGGAAGAAAATCACAACATAAGATTCTCACGAGGAGACCGATCGATGCTCAAACATGAATAAGCAGCCAAGTGTTTGATTTGCGGTACAGGAAATGCACATGGCTAATGGGCGTGAGTTTTGGCTGAGGACGATCAGTTACTAAGAAGACCGTCTTCACAAATTTTCACCTCAAAAGTAGGAGCCTAGGTGGTACTTTCTTTACAAAGTACCACACTGGACATAAATACGAATGTTGAAGCTGGGCTCAAAATAATGAATGGATTGAGATGGCATTTGGTGGAGGATGGTTATTTGGGCATAGGAAAGCACTGTAGAAAATGGATACCATTTGGACATGCCAAAGTGGTACTTCCTTCACAAAGTGCTGCTCTGAACAGAATAGGAAAATGAATATTTTTGAATTATTTTTGAACTAGGGAAGGAATGTTTTTGACATATTTAATGAAGATATGATCCAAAACATTTATGAGAATTTTTTGGGAATTTTTGGAATAACAGAAATATAGGTTGCTTCACAACCTAGGGCAAAAACTGCCACATGGACATGACACATAGGCAAAACTGATGAGATGGCGCCTAGTCATCACAAACCACCACAATCTACAAGGCTATGACCATCTATATTAGTCATTGACAACTATAAATAAGGCAGCGGACCAGCATTGTTTGCTTTGTGACCATTTCGTGTAAGGAAATTATGACCTTTCTGACCAAAATAGTCGCAATGGTTCAGGGTTTGGAGCCCCCCGAACAGCTTTTGACCAATTGGTCTGAAAAGGTCATAGATCTATGACCAATTCTTCCAGGGTCACTGACAGAAGGTCACTAGTTGACATATTTCTTGTAGTGACTTGCCGGTAACGAGATTGAACGAGGTATTGGGATACCAACGATCGAATCTCGGGCAAGTAACGTACCGATTGACAAAGGGAATTGTATACAGGATTACTTGAATCCTCGACATCGTGGTTCATCCGATGAGATCATCGTGGAACATGTGGGAGCCAACATGGATATCCAGATCCCGCTGTTTGTTATTGACCGGAGAGTCGTCTCGGTCATGTCTACGTGTCTCCCGAACCCGTAGGGTCTACACACTTAAGGTTCGATGACGCTAGGGTTGTAGAGATATTAGTATGCGGTAACCCGAAAGTTGTTCGGAGTCCCGGATGAGATCCCTGATGTCACGAGGAGTTCCGGAATGGTCCGGAGGTGAAGAATTATATATAGGAAGTCCAGTTTCGACCATCGGGAAAGTTTCGGGGGTCACCGGTATTGTATCGGGACCATCAGAAGGGTCCCGGGGGTCCATCGGGTGGGGCCACCTATCCTGGAGGGCCCCATGGGCTGAAGTGGGAGGGGAACCATCCCCTGGTGGGCTGGTGCGCCCCCCTTGGGCCTCCCCCTGCGCCTAGGGTTGGAAACCCTAGGGGTGGGGGCGCCCCACTTGGCTTGGGGGGCAAGCCACCCCCTTGGCCGCCGCCCCCCTTGAGATCCAATCTCTAGGGGGCCGGCGCCCCCCCCCAGGGCCCCTATATAAAGAGGGGGAAGGGAGGGCTGCACAACCCCTGCTCCTGGCGCCTCCCTCTCCCTCTGCAACACCTCTCCCTCTCGTAGAGCTTGGCAAAGCCCTGCCGATATCACCGCTACTTCCACCACCACGCCGTCGTGCTGCTGGATCTCCATCAACCTCTCCTTCCCCCTTGCTGGATCAAGAAGGAGGAGACGTCTTCCCAACCGTACGTGTGTTGAACGCGGAGGTGCTGTCCGTTCAGCACTAGGATCATCGGTGATTTGGATCACGACAAGTACGACTCCCTCAACCCCGTTCTCTTGAATGCTTCCATGCGCGATCTACAAGGGTATGTAGATGCAATCCTCTCTCTCATTGCTAGGTGACTCCATAGATTGATCTTGGTGAAGCGTAGAAAATTTTTATTTTCTGCAACGTTCCCCAACAGTGGTATGAGAGCCAGGTTTATGCGTAGTTTTCTTTGCACAAGTAGAACACAAATTTGTTGTGGGCGTAGATGTTGTCAATTTTCTTGCCACTACTAGTGTTATCTTGTTTCGGCGGCATCGTGGGATGAAGCGACCCGGACCGACCTTGCACGTACGCTTACGTGAGACAGGTTCCACCGACTGACATGCACTAGTTGCATAAGGTGGCTAGCGGGTGTCTGTCTCTCCCACTTTAGTCGGATCGGATTTGATGAAAAGGGTCCTTATGGAGGGTAAATAGAAATTGGCATATCACGTTGTGGCTTTTACGTAGGTAAGAAACGTTCTTGCTAGAACCCTATTGCAGCCACGTAAAAACATGCAACAACAATTAGAGGACGTCTAACTTGTTTTTGCAGCATGTGCCTTTGTGATGTGATATGGCCAAAAGTTTGTGATGAATGATATATATGTGATGTATGAGATCATGTTCTTGTTAAGGAATCACGACTTGCATGTCAATGAGTATGACAACCGGCAGGAGCCATAGGAGTTGTCTTATTTATTGTATGACCTGTGTGTCAATGAATAAACGCCATGTAATTACTTTACTTTATTGCTAAACCGTTAGCCATAGTAGTAGAAGTAATAGTTGGCGAACAACTTCAAGGAGACACGATGATGGAGATCATGATGATGGAGATCATGGTGTCTTCCCGGTGACGAAGATGATCATGGTGCCCCGAAGATGGAGATCAAAGGAGCAATATGATATTGGCCATATCATGTCACTATTTGATTGCATGTGATGTTTATCATGTTTTTGCATCTTATTTGCTTAGAATGACGGTAGTAAATAAGATGATCCCTCATAATAATTTCAAGAAAGTGTTCCCCTAACTGTGCGCCGTTGCGAAAGTTCGTTGTTTCGAAGCACCACGTGATGATCGGGTGTGATAGATCCTAACATTCACACACAACGGGTGTAAGATAGATTTACACACGCAAAAACACTTAGGTTGACTTGACGAGCCTAGCATGTACAGACATGGCCTCGGAACACAAGAGACCGAAAGGTCGAACATGAGTCGTATGGAAGATACGATCAACATGGAGATGTTCACCGATGATGACTAGCCCGTCCCACGTGATGATTGGACACGGTCTAGTTGAGTCGGATCATGTATCACTTAGATGACTAGAGGGATGTCTAATCTGAGTGGGAGTTCATTAAATAATTTGATTAGATGAACTTAATTATCATGAACTTAGTCTAAAAACCTTTGCAAAATGTCTTGTAGATCAAATGGCCAACGCTCATGTCAACCTCAACTTCAACGCGTTCCTATAGAAAACCAAGCTGAAAGATGATGGAAGCAACTATACGGACTGAGTCCGGAACCTGAGGATCATCCTCATAGCTGCCAAGAAAGCATATGTCCTAGAAGGACCGCTAGGCAGGGGCGGAGCCCAATAGGCCCACCCTGTGGCACAGGCTACAGGGTCCAATCAAAAATTCAGTGCTAATTATCATCTAGAAGGCCCAAGGCTTCAGGGTGGATCGGCAGCTGTGCCACAGGGCCCATATGATCAGCCGCAGAAGGCTCTCAGTTTCTCAACCTGAAGCCCATGAACTATCACATACACACGTTAGCTGCCCACACGGTACGCCCGCAGGCCGAGCAGTTGATTGATCTTGCCCTAAAAAAGTGATTAGCAATCCTCTTCTTCGCTCAAAAAAACCAATCCTCTTCTTCTATCTAATCTAGAGAGAAGATGATTAGCAATCCCGATCCGTCTCGTCGTCTCCTGTTTCAACTCGGCGATTCCGAATAGGCGAAGCGAGCACAGCAAATGCGGTGGCGATCGATCCACTCAACCATGATCCGTCAATCAGTTCGTAGGCCGGGCGGCTGGAGGGGGCGGCCGGACGGCCGGACCGCCTACGCGGCTACGCACGGCAGCGACATCTGGCCAGAAAATGAGGCAAGCCAATCGACGGCAGTACGCCTAGTCTCCTACGCGGAATGCCCAACGTGGCAATGCCACACTGTAATTTGTTCTTCCCTCTCTATCCTGGCGAAATAGCGACATATTTTTTGTCTAGATTACAATCATCACTCCCTCTATTCGAACTCTCCGTCGATAAACCTTTTATGTTTGGCTTTCCTAAACAATTTTAGATGTTGCAGCAACTGTATGTATGAACTTATAGCTAGCACCTAGTAGATTAAATCTTATTTAAGTATATTTATATGTATGGTTTCGGCAAATGTGGGGCACTAGCCAGAGTTTTAACCTCCAATTGTGCAGACTTCATGTCTTCATCCACTTTGCAATTTTCAGTCTCTTATTTGTAATTTATTTGTTAAATGTAGCTAATAAGGACAAGTGCATTCTTCACAAGATGTTTCACAAGACATGAATTGCGAGGAGGAGCTTTAGTATGATCCAGGGAAGAGGAACCTGAAAGAACATTGTCATCCTAATTTGAAAGATCTGGTAATTTTGTTTTTTGTTCTCTGATGATGTGTTTTAAATTTTGAAAATGCAAGGCATTATTTTCAGGTTGTATTGTTCTTTGTTTTACCATTATATTATGAATATTTTACTGTTGCATTCTGTTTTCATATATTGACTTATGTTATGTCTAAAATCGGTACTACAAGTTGTGAAACACACCCTTATTCAATACCCAGTTGCTTGAAAAAATTTATGCCAAGGTTAAGTGGGGCATCAGGGTAACAATAGCTCTAGGTCCGCCCCTGCCGCTAGGTGACGCACCCATCCCAGAGAACCAATACGTTATGAACACTTGGCAGTCACGTGCTGATGATTACTCCCTCGTTCAGTGGGGCATGCTTTACAGCTTAGAACCGGGGATCCAAAAGCGTTTTGAGCAACACGGAGCATATGAGATGTTCGAAGAGCTGAAAATGGTTTTCCAAGCTTATGCCCGGGTCGAGAGATATGAAGTCTCCGACAAGTTCTACACTTGTAAGATGGAGGAAAATAGTTCTGTCAGTGAGCACATACTCAAAATGTCTGGGTTACACAACCGCCTATCCCAGCTGGACATTAACCTCCCGGATGAGGCGGTCATTGACAGAATCCTTCAGTCGCTCCCACCTAGCTACAAGAGCTTTGTGATGAACTTCAATATGCAGGGGATGGTGAAAACTATTCCTGAAGTATTTTCAATGCTGAAATCAACGGAGGTGGAAATCAAAAAGGAACATCAAGTGTTGATGGTCAATAAAACCACTAAGTTCAAGAAAGGCAAGGGTAAGAAGAACTTCAAGAAGGACGGCAAGGGAGTTGCCGCGCCCGGTAAGCCAGTTGCCGGGAAGAAGCCAAAGAATGGACCCAAACCTGAGACTGAGTGCTTTTATTGCAAGGGAAGCGGACACTAGAAGCGGAGCTGCCCCAAATACTTAGCGGACAAGAAGGCCGGCAACACTAAAGGTATATGTGATATACATGTAATTGATGCGTACCTTACCAGTACTCGTAGTAGCTCCTGGGTATTTGATACCGGTGCGGTTGCTCATGTTTGTAACTCAAAACAGGAGCTGCGGAATAAGTGGAGACTGGCGAAGGACGAGGTGACGATGCGCGTCGGGAATGGTTCCAAGGTCGATGTGATCGCTGTCGGCATGCTACCTCTACATTTACCCACGGGATTAGTTTTAAACCTCAATAATTGTTATTTAGTGCCAGCTTTGAGCATGAACATTGTATCTGGATCTCATTTAATACGAGATGGACTCATTTAAATCCGAGAATAATGGTTGTTCTATTTATATGAGAGATATGTTTTATGGTCATGCCCCGCTGGTCAATGGTTTATTCTTAATGAATCTCGAACGTGATGTTACACATATTCATAGTGTCAATACCAAAAGATGTAAAGTTGATAACGATAGTCCCACATACTTGTGGCACTGTCGCCTTGGTCACATTGGTGTCAAGCGCATGAAGAAGCTCCATGCTGATGGACTTTTAGAGTCTCTCGATTACGAATCATTTGACACATGCGAACCATGCCTCATGGGAAAAATGACCAAGACTCCGTTCTCCGGAACAATGGAGCGAGCAACCAACTTATTGGAAATCATACATACTGATGTGTGCAGTCCAATGAGCGTTGAGGCTCGCGGAGGCTATCATTATGTTCTCACTCTCACTGACGACTTGAGTAGATAGGGGTATGTCTACTTGATGAAACACAAGTCTGAGACCTTTGAAAAGTTCAAGGAATTTCAGAATGAGGTAGAGAATCAACATGACCAAAAGATAAAGTTCTTACGATCAGATCATGGGGGAGAATATTTAAGTCACGAATTTGGTACGCACTTAAGGAAATGTGGAATTGTTTCACAACTCACGCCGCCTGGAACACCTCAGCATAACGGTGTGTCCGAACGTCGAAATTGCACTCTATTGGATATGGTGCGATCTATGATGTCACTCACTGATTTACGCCTATCATTTTGGGGATACGCTCTAGAGACAGCTACATTCACTTTAAATAGGGCACCGTCTAAATCCGTTGAGACAACACCGTATGAATTATGGTTTGGGAAGAAACCTAAGCTGTCGTTTCTAAAAGTTTGGGGATGTGATGCTTATGTCAAGAAACTTCAACCTGAAAAGCTCAAACCCAAGTCGGAAAAATGCGTCTTCATAGGATACCCTAAGGAAACCATTGGGTATACCTTCTACCTAAGATCCGAAGGCAAGATCTTTGTTGCCAAGAACGGGTCCTTTCTGGAGAAAGAGTTTCTCTCGAAAGAAGTAAGTGGGAGGAAAGTGGACCTTGATGAAGTACTACCTCTTGAACCAGAAAGTAGCGCAGCTCAGGAAGATGTTCCTGTGGTGCCTGCACCGACTAGAGAGGAAGTTAATGATGATGATCAAGGTACTTCGGATCAAGTTACTACTGAACTTCATAGGTCCACAATGACACGTTCCACACCAGAGTGGTATGGCAACCCTGTCCTGGAAATCATGTTGTTAGACAACGGTGAACCTTCGAACTATGAAGAAGCGATGGCGGGCCCAGATTCCAACAAATGGCTTAAAGCCATGCAATCCGAGATAGGATCCATGTATGAAAACAAAGTATGGACTTTGACAGACTTGCCCGATGATCGGCGAGCGATAGAGAACTGGATCTTTAAGAAGAAGACGGACGCGGATGGTAATGTTATCATCTATAAAGCTCGACTTGTCGCTAAGGGTTATCGACAAGTTCAAGGGGTTGACTACGATGAGACATTCTCTCCCGTAGCGAAGCTGAAGTCCGTCCGAATCATGTTAGCAATTGCCGCATACTATGATTATGAGATATGGCAAATGGATGTCAAAACGGCATTCCTTAATGGCTATCTTAAGGAAGAACTGTATATGATGCTGTCGGAAGGTTTTGTCAATCCTGAGAATGCTGACAAGGTATGCAAACTCCAGCGATCCATTTATGGGCTGGTGCAAGCATCTCGGAGTTGGAACATTCGCTTTGATGAGATGATCAAAGCGTTTGGGTTTATGCAGACTTATGGAGAAGCCTGCGTTTACAAGAAAGTGAGTGGGAGCTCTATAGCATTTCTCATATTATATGTAGATGACATACTTTTGATGGGAAATGATATAGAACTTTTGGACAGCATTAATGCCTACTTGAATAAGTGTTTTTCAATGAAGGACCTTGGAGAAGCTGCTTACATATTAGGCATCAAGATCTATAGGGATAGATCGAGACGCCTCATAGGTCTTTCACAAAGCACATACCTTGATAAGATATTGAAGAAGTTCAATATGGATTAGTCTAAGAAGGGGTTCTTGCCTGTGTTGCAAGGTGTGAAATTGAGCTCAGCTCAATGCCCGACCACGGCAGAAGATAGAGAAAAGATGAGTGTCATCCCCTATGCCTCAGCTATAGGGTCTATTATGTATGCCCTGCTGTGTACCAGACCTGATGTAAAACTTGCCTAAGTTTGGTAGGAAGGTACCAAAGTAATCCCGGCATGGAACTGGACAGCGGTCAAGAACATCCTGAAGTACCTGAAAAGGACTAAGGATATGTTTCTCATATATGGAGGTGACGAAGATCTCGTCGTAAAGGGTTGCGTCGACGCTAGCTTCGACACAGATCTGGATGACTCTAAGTCACAAACCGGATACGTGTACATTTTGAATGGAGGGGCAGTAAGCTGGTGCAGTTGCAAGCAA
The DNA here is from genome assembly GCF_002162155.2 of Triticum dicoccoides. Classification (NCBI taxonomy): domain Eukaryota; kingdom Viridiplantae; phylum Streptophyta; class Magnoliopsida; order Poales; family Poaceae; genus Triticum; species Triticum dicoccoides. Next base: position 697,857,018 of record NC_041391.1, on the reverse strand, counting down.
AGTGTCGTGGCGGGATCTACATGTGAAGCGGGGTACATGACAGCCTCGGAGGCAGCGCATGAAGCAATCTGGATGAAGGAGTTCATCACCGACCTAGGAGTCATACACAATGCGTCGGGGCCGATCACTCTCTTCTGTGACAACACTGGAGCTATTGCCCTTGCCAAGGAGCCCAGGTTTCACAAGAAGACCAGCCACATCAAGCGTCACTTCAACTCCATTCATGAAAATGTTCAAGATGGAGACATAGATATTTGCAAAGTGCAATCGGATCTGAATATTGCAGATCCGTTGACTAAACCTCTTCCGCGAGCAAAACATGATCAACACCAGAACTCTATGGGTGTTCGATTCATCACAATGTAACTAGATTATTGACTCTAGTGCAAGTGGGAGACTGTTGGAAATATGCCCTAGAGGCAATAATAAAATGATTATTATTATATTTCCTTGTTCATGATAATTGTCTGTTATTCATGCTATAATTGTGTTATCCGGAAATCGTAATACACGTGTGAATACATAGACCACAACATGTCCCTAGTGAGCCTCTAGTTGACTAGCTCGTTGATCAACAGATAGTCATGGTTTCCTGACTATAGACATTGGATGTCGTTGATAACGGGATCACATCATTAGGAGAATGATGTGATGGACAAGACCCAATCCTAAGCATGGCACAAGATCGTGTAGTTCGTTTGCTAGAGCTTTTCCAATGTCAAGTATCATTTCCTTAGACCATGAGATCGTGTAACTCCCGGATGCCGTAGGAGTGCTTTGGGTGTACCAAACATCACAACGTAACTGGGTGACTATAAAGGTATACTACGGGTATCCCCGAAAGTATCTGTTGGGTCGACACGGATCGAGACTGGGATTTGTCACTCAGTATGACGGAGAGATATCTCTGGGCCCACTCGGTAATGCATCATCATAATGAGCTCAATGTGACCAAGTGTTTGGTCACGGGATCATGCATTATGGTACGAGTAAAGTGACTTGCCAGTAACGAGATTGAGCGAGGTATTGGGATACCGACGATCGAATCTCGGGCCAGTAACGTACCGATTGACAAATGGGAATTGTATACAGGATTACTTGAATCCTCGACATCGTGGTTCATCCGATGAGATCATCGTGGAACATGTGGGAGCCAACATGGGTATCCAGATCCCGCTATTGGTTATTGACCGGAGAGTCGTCTCGGTCATGTCTGCGTGTCTCCCGAACCCGTAGGGTCTACACACTTAAGGTTCGGTGACGCTAGGCTTGTAGAGATATTAGTATGCGGTAACCTGAAAGTTGTTCGGAGTCCCAGATGAGATCCCGGACGTCACGAGGAGTTCCGGAATGGTCCGGAGGTGAAGAATTATATATAGGAAGTCCAGTTTCGGCCATCGGGAAAGTTTCGGGGGTCACCGGTATTGTACCGGGACCACCAGAAGGGTCCCGGGGGTCCACCGGGTGGGGCCACCTATCCCGGAGGGCCCCATGGGCTGAAGTGGGAGGGAAACCAGCCCCTGGTGGGATGGTGCGCCCCCCCTTGGGCCTCCCCCTGCGCCTAGGGTTGGAAACCCTAGGGATGGGGGCGCCCCACTTGGCTTGGGGGGCAAGCCACCCCCTTGGCCGCCCCCCCCCTTGAGATCCAATCTCTAGGGAGCCGGCGCCCCCCCAGGGCCCCTATATAAAGAGGGGGGAGCGAGGGCTGCGCAACCCCTGCTCCTGGCGCCTTCCTCTCCCTCTGCAACACCTCTCCCTCTCGTAGAGCTTGGCGAAGCCCTGCCGAGATCGCCGCTACTTCCACCACCACGCCGTCGTGCTGATGGATCTCATCAACCTCTCCTTCCCCCTTGTTGGATCAAGAAGGAGGAGACGTCTTCCCATCGTACGTGTGTTGAACGCGGAGGTGCTGTCCGTTCAGCACTAGGATCATCGGTGATTTGGATCACGACGAGTACGACTCCCTCAACCCCGTTCTCTTAAACGCTTTCGTGCGCGATCTACAAGGGTATGTAGATGCAATCCTCTCTCTCATTGATAGGTGACTCCATAGATTGATCTTGGTGAAGCGTAGAAAACTTTTATTTTCTGCAACGTTCCCCAACATAATTGTCCCTGTTTCGCACAAACCCGAGCGATTAGCGACTGAGATGGGCCGGCCCAATTACGATCCGCTACGGTGTCGGTTTTGGGAACCTTCTAGAAGGTTCCAGAACCGGTTGTCACTGTTTTTTTCCTTTTTCCTTTTCTTTCAATCTCGGTTTTTCTATTTGGTTCTTGATTTTTCTTTTTTCGATTCTTGTTTCTTTATTTAATTTTTTATTTATTTTTAATTTCCTTTTCCTTCTCTTTTTTGTTTTCAGAATTTCCAAAAAATTAATTTTTTTAAAAATGTTCAGAAGTTAAGAAATTGTTATTGTTTATAATTTTTGTTCACAAATTGAAAAATGTTCTTCATTTTTTCAAAAATCTTCGCATCTTCTAATAGATGTTCGGTATTTCAAAAACTGTTCATAAGATAAAAAAAATTCCTCGTTCAATATATTGTTCACAAATTACAAATAATGTTTGCTCTTTCCAAATTGTGTTTAGAGTTTTGAAATTTGTTCGCAGATACAAAAATGTCCACTTTTACCGAAACTGTTCATATTGAAAAAACTGTTATTTTATTTCAAAATTTGTTCACAAATTAAAAGAATCTCGTTTTAATATTTGTTCGAAACATTGTTCACATCTTTTGAAAAAATCTCAAAATTTGTTCATAAATTCAGAAAAGTTTCCAATTTTATATTTCTTCGCAGATTCAGAAAGTGTTCACATAATTAAAACTTGTTCGTGATTCTCCAAAAATGTTCCCATTTTTTTTAAAAAAAAACAAAAATTCAAAAAATTTCTGTTCTGAAAATTTGTTCACAAATTTTAAAAATTCCTTTAATAAAATTATTGACAAATTCATAATTTGTTCGCATTTAGTCAAAACTTGTTCGTGATGTCAAAAGAAATTTGGGGTTAGAAAATGTCCCCATTTTTTCAAGATTTATTCACAAATTCAAAAAGTGTTTCTGTTTTAAATTTGGTTCACAATTCAAAAAACATTCATGTTTTTCAAACTTCAAAATTTTTGTCCATGTTTATGAAATTGTTTTGGAATTTTAAAAAATGTCCCCTTTTTCTAAATTTTCCACAAATTCAAAATCGTTCCTGTTTTTGAAATTTGGTTAAAATTCGAATAATTGTTAACATTTTTTTAAAACTCCTGTGTGTTTTTGCCAAAAACAATTGGACTTTAAAAACTATATTCGGAATTTACAAAGAGAAAAATTGAAAAGGAAGAATAATGTGAATCTGTCGATGTGACTAGTTCTAAAGTAGTCACATTGCCATTTCACCAGAAACATGAATCAGTAGTAGTGGCTAGCTAGGTTTGTATAGAAGAGCATGATCGTGAGCTCGAATCCCAGCTGTCGCTCTGAGTTTTTCGTTGCTCTTTTTACACCGCGCGCTGCCTGCATGGCCTGGCCTAGTCAGGCGAATAACCTTTGCGAACCCTCGACATTCTGCCGCAGAATAGGTCAGATAGGAAGTCCCGTGTCGCTCTGCGTTGGGTTCAACTAGTGGAAGCAGGATAGGTGGTCAAGATGTGGGCCGGACCCAATAAGAATAGGATCGGGGCGACCCTGTATAATAGTTGAAGCCGCACTACTTGGCAGTGGCCCCATAGAACGTCAGGGCTATATCTGGCCTACTTTGCCTAAAAAACAATCTGGCTAAACTTAGCTTCACCCTAAAAAAACCTAGCTTTTTCCCCTAAAATAGCCAACTTTTTTTCCCTAAAAGAGCTAACTTTTTTTTGAACGGGCATCTCTTTTGGGGGCTCGCAACGGGGGCGCCCTAGCTGTGTCTTGCCGCCACGTGTCGTGTGTTGGGTGCACCCACAGGGGCACGGATTCTTCTGGTTTCTGCACATGTTTTCGGGTTTTTTCGTCTTCTGGCTTTTGCCTAACTTTCCCTAGGTTTTGGTGGAAACCCCCATTTTAGAGTTCTTTTTTATATTTTTAGGAAGCAAAGTTTTCTCAAAAAGAAAATGCATAGGTTGTGCTTCTGGCTGAAGCACGGTTGTGCTTTCGTGGAAGCACAAGTTTGCTTCCACGAGAAGCACATGTTGTGCTTTCATGAGAAGCACAACCTATGATTCCCGCTTATGCTTCCACAAGTTGTGCTTCGTTAGAAAAGAGAAAAGCATAGCCTATGATTCTACGAAAAGCACATATTTGCTTCAAGAAGCATGGTTTGTGCTACCGCGAAAAAGGAAAAGCATGGCATGTGCTTCCCCTAAAAAAAGTAAAAACCAAAACTGTGCTTCCGGGTTTCGGTTTTTTTATCCATTTTTTAGTTGCCAATTTTTTCTGGCTTTTGTTTTTATTTTTTTCATGTTTCCTTTTTTCTTCTGGTTTTCATTTTTGTGAAAAGAAATTCGTCAAAACATATTACCATGGGATCTAGTTTTGGAGATCGAGAAATCTAACAATGAAAACAATTATGTATTTGAAGTTTTGAACGGACGGTTCAAGTGATTTTTTTTAATAAACGAATCTACGGGGGAAAAAACTCTCAGTTGAGACAAAGAGGGCGCACATGTTGTGCTCAACCTGTCAGCCCCTGAAAAGGTGAAGAGCAACCTTTGCAAAGATAACCCTTAACGGGTGATTTCAAAGAAAAAATGATCAAAGGACGACTCACGTTTGGTGCTCTCATCAACAGGCATGTCCAAGAGCATGCATATCCTATTCAGTATCATTTTCTTCGTGTACCCATATAGCCCTTTTCTTTTTTCTGTTAACCTGCAAAAAACGCGAGCACAAGGTTGATTCAAATCCGTGATCTCCTTCTCAGTAAACTGCAGTAACCAATAACCATCTTGGAACCACACATGTTGTGATTACTTACTCCAATTTCCTCTCTCTTCTTGGTTTCTTTTTAGTTTTATTTTTAATTTTTCTTTTATTTTTTATTATTCTGTTTCTTTTTTCTAATTTTTATTTTTATAACATTCGTGAATTTTTTTAAAATTTATGGGTTTTTAAGAATTGATGATTTTTTTTCAAAATCAATGAAGTTTATTTGAAAATTGTTGATTTTTTCCAAAATAGATGAACTTTTTTAAATTTTGTGATCTTTTTGAAATGATTGATGAACATTTTTCCAGAATGGATGAACTTTTTTTATAAAACCTGTAAACCTTTTTTTTATTTCACAATTCTAAGTTACGCGCATGAGACGTGCTGCCCTTTAATATTTTTTGAAAGTATCAAAGAACAGGCCGGTGTTTTCTACCAGATCAACAAGACAAAAACGGGGGGAAACTAGGTTGCGTAGCGAGCATCGAGCAGGGCCACAGGAGCGAACTTTTCTGGGCCGCGACGCGCTTGAGGGCCAGATCACGTTTCGGGTGCCGAAGGCAGCACTCCGAGGATTGTACTTATTTTATTTTTCTGGTCCTCCACCACTAATCTATACCTGCTTATAAAGTTTTTTTTTTGCGGGGATACCTGCTTATAAAGTTATCAGTGCTTCTACCCGTCCG
>NC_041391.1:697829869-697851147 GCF_002162155.2 Triticum dicoccoides | reverse complement strand
CCTTAAATCAACCTGAGTCTGGACTTAAGTGAAAAACATGACTTTTTTCGTATTTTTCATAATCCCAATGTGTTTTCCTTAAATCAACCCGCAGCCCAGACTTAAGTGACAAAAACAAATCATTTTTCATACTTTTTAGAAAAAACCCCGTCATTCATATTAATTAACGCACAGTTCATCTTTAAGTGACAAATGCTTTTAAAATCCTATGTTTTAAAATGTAACTCCAATTTTAAATTGTAGCATCTGAATATGATGCTATTTTACCCGTTTAACATATTTAATTCTATTTAGGATGTAATTTTAATTGATAGCGCACAATCCGCCTTTTTCCGTACCACCGTTGATCCGTGCTGCAAATGAACACCTTCAAAAATCCGATTCAAGACAAAAGAAACCATCAATAACCACACATGGATGCCTTGACCAAACCTTGCAGGGAAAACGAAAGTTGATGGTCAAAATGAATACCCAAGGGTTTTTAAATGGGAAGAAATTGTACCGGGTAAGCCGGATACGGGTATGGAAAGGCAATACCGATACCCACGTATGGGAACGCGATCGCTAGCATTAACCCAAAATCCCCTCCCCTTACCCATGTGCATGATCTTGTTTAAACGCGTTGATCTTCTTTTGTTGACTCATGATTTTCTCTCTGATCTTGTTGATTTTATTATATAGTCTCCTTCATTTGATCATTACATAGTATGGTCCGCAGTAGTAACTTCAATAAAAGAAAAGTAGAGAAAATCATGTCCCTCTTGTTTGTGTTGTAATTAGAAAAAAAAGAAGAAAGAACATATGTGAATGTTTCTCTAAGAAGTTCACTTACATGCTACTCATCCATGAATGTAATTGGACATTATTTGGTGCCATCTAGTTCATGCTTATTGCTATCCACTTTTAAAAAATAATACGCTTTTTTTATTTCACCACACAACAATTCGTGATTTATATGTGCGGAAATGCTAAAATGTGGTATATGTGTGTTGAAATTTTGAAGTATGCATGCTGAAATGTTCTTTACATATGCGGAAATGCTAAAAAGACACGATGAATTGTGAATTGGGTAAGGTGGTCGAGATGGGTAATTTTGCCTGTAGGTATTACTCTCGCACCCTGCCGAGTACGGGTATGGGAATAATTTGAAACCCACGGCGCGGGTACGAGTACGGGTGTTTGGGCGAAAATTATTGAGGCGAGTAAGAGTTTTTTTTTTGAAACGGAGGCAAAAGATTTGCCTCATATATTAAATGAGGAGGAGAAAGAGTTTGTTACAACACAGTGCCAAGAAACGACATGGCAATTACTCTCGCAATAAGAAAGACCCTAGATTTTTCGCCCCGGGTTTAACCCAAAGGTTGGACTCTTCGATCACATTGTTTAGCAAGACATGCGGAGGGGCACTCTTGTGTCTAAACACCCTTGCATTACGCTCATTCCAGATCACCCATGAAACCAACATGGTTATCGAAGCCTTCGCTTTTCGGTTGGCGGTGCCCTCGGTGCTCAAACTCGCCCACCATTCCTTGATGGAGTCGTACAAGTGCCATGTGGACGTGTCCACGTCGTGGATGCGGAGCTTCTGAATCACCATGTTCCAGAGCCTGAGGGTGAAGCGGCATCTGAAGAATAGATGGGGACCGCATTCCTGCACCCCTCTGCACAAGGGACAAGGGCCACAGTTTGGCCAGCCTCGCCTCTGCAATCTGTCTGCAGTCCAGATCCTATCTTGAAGCGTGAGCCAAGCAAAGAACTTGACTTTCGGAGGGGCCCAAACCTTCCAAACCATTTGGTCCATGGGGGAGAGGACCAAGCCCAAAAACTGCGCCCTGTACGCGGAGGCGGCGGAGTAGTTCCCGGAAGCCGAGTGCTTCCAAAAGATGTCATCGTCGGCAAGCTCATCAAGGTGGACCTCTTGGAGCAGCGTCCATAGGGTGAAGAATTGTGAAACATGCTCAATGGAGGCTGGTGTAGGTGGCCTGATTTTGAGAATCCACGCGCTCTCCTTGAGGGCCTCCCGCACCTTCCAGCGCTTCCGTGAGGAAGCCTCATAAATGAGCGGAGCGATGTCTCTGGGCTTGCGACCTAGAAGCCAAGGAGAGTCCCAAAAAGGTGTCCGCGCACCATTGCCGACCGTGATGGTGGTACATGCGTAGAAAAAATTCAGGTCATCCTCATCACACGGGTTCCCACCTCCAACCCACAGCTTTGTGGGCTCCTTCCACTCATACCAAGGCCACCGCAGACGCAAGGCCCGCGCGAACTTGAAGGTGTTTAGGACCCCAAGCCCACCATAGTCAAGCGGCCTACTGACAGTGTCCCAATTGACCTTGCACTTTGCCCCAGTTGTCTTATCCGATCCCGACCAAAGGAATGCCCGCTCGAGTTTGTCAATGTTTTGCAGGATGGTGGTTTGTATGACAAGCGGCGTGATGAAGTAGATGACTTGGGAAGCGAGAACCGACTTGACGAGCGTCGCGCGTTCAATGGTGGTGATGTTTTGGCCCTCATATGTTGTCAATCTACTCGCCACTTTATCCACTAAGAATTGAAGATCAGCAAGCTTCAGCCTCCAAATCGACAACGGTAGCCCCAAATAACGGAGCGGAAAGGCAGCCCTAACAGCCGGCAGCCCATGGGTTATGCGGTCCAAGTCGAGGTTGCCACATCTAATGGGCACCATTGAGCTCTTATGGAAGTTAGTGCACAGACCGATGACGTCCCCGAATCCCCTCAGAATGGCCGCCAGGTTGTCCACATCTCTTTTGATGGGCGCAACAAACACAGCCGCATCGTCCGCGTAAAGAGAGTTTAGGCAACCTTTACCTGCACCCGAATCCAGTGGATGCAATGTTGAGGCAACATAGGTGGGATGCCATGTTCAAATAAAGGGCATGAACTTATTGGGGTCTCGAGTCATGATTATTAGGATGGAAGCGTCAAGCGTGTGGTATTCTTTTCTTTGTTGCAGCGCACAGATTCTTTTGCTAGTGAATACACATGTATACTGTATACACAGGGAATGGTGCACCAGATGCACAAATCGTCCATGTGGTAAGCAACCTGAAAAAAACGTTATTATAGGGTGGATACTTGACAGGGTAGGTACAGATGCCGCTAAAAATTACTTTGGCGCATGGATGCGTGTCTTGCTTCCTTGTCGGAAGATTTGAACCAGACGTGCACTGATGAGCCTAGTTTAGTGTACCATCACAAAAAAAAATTGTGTTTGTGGGGTGACTAAACAGAGCACATGCAGAGTTACTTGTGCCAAGCGAATCCAATCCATTCGTACCACAATGTCGACTATACCGTCCTCGCCCGCGTCCGCTGTCTCGGGTTCGGCGCCGCCGCCGCCGCCGGATGTGGTGGAGGACTGCATGGGCATCGTGCAGCTCCTGAGCGACGGCACCGTGAGGCGCAGCCTGGACTACTCCCACCTGCCGATGCTGAGACACGTCCCCTCCGACCTGCCCGTCCAGTGGAAAGACGTGGTGTACGACGCCGGCAACGGCCTCCGCCTCCGGATGTACAGGCCAACCACCGCCGGCCGCGCAGAGAAGAAGCACCCGAAGCTCCCGGTGCTCGTCTACTTCCACGGCGGAGGCTTCTGCATCGGCAGCTTCGAGTGGCCCAACTTCCACGCGGGCGCGCTCCGGCTGGCCGGCGAGCTCCCGGCGCTCGTGCTCTCCGCCGACTACCGGCTCGCCCCGGAGCACCGCCTCCCCGCCGCGCACCGGGACGCCGAGACCGTCCTCTCGTGGCTCCGCGACCAGGCGGCCGCCGGCACCGACGCCTGGCTCGCCGAGTGCGCTGACTTCGGCCGGGTGTTCGTCTGCGGCGACTCCGCAGGCGGCAACATGGTGCACCACGTCGCCGCCCGCCTCGGCTCGGGCGCCCTCGCGCTCGGTGACCGGGTGCGGGTCGTCGGGTGCGTGATACTCTGGCCCTACTTCGGTGGCGAGGAGAGGACGGCGGCCGAGGCCGAGGCCGAGGCCATGGCGCCGTCGTCCGAGTTCGACCCTGGGAAGAACTTCGACCAGATGTGGCGGCTGGCTTTGCCGGACGGAGCGACCAGGGACCACCCGGCGGCGAACCCGTTCGGGCCGGAGAGCGCCCCGCTCGATGACGTGCGGTTCCCTCCGGTGCTGGTTGCCAAGGCCGGCCGTGACCGGATGCGCGACCGGGTGGCTGAGTACGTGGCGAGGCTCCGGGCCATGGGGAAGCCCGTCGAGCTCGCCGAGTTCGAGGGCCAGGGCCATGGCTTCTTCGTGTTCGCCCCCTTCGGTGATGCCTCAGACGAGCTGGTCCGAGTGGTCAGGCAATTCATGTGTACGTGTACGGCGACCAGCCACGGGTGATTAACATATGGATCGGATGTAATGCTCTTCTCGCCAGTGCTTATTTCATATTTTCAATGGAAGTGCTGAATATTTTAGATTACAAATGTAAATCGGATGCTTTTTTTTTGTGGGGAATAAATCGGATTCTTACTAATTTTACAACATCTTATGTGCCGCCGGTGCCACATCATGCCATGATTGGTCATAGTATGAGGATCAAAATCACGAAACGCTCATGACCGCCGGTCATATGATGAGTGCATCACTGGTTCTCACTTTCAGTGAAATTTCATTAATTTCTGTACATATTAAAATGGTCTCCTCTCCGTCAAAATACTCCAGTAATTTTGGTAGTACACATAAATTCAAATGATTTTTAAATTAGTTTTGGATTTTTTAGAATTTTTGGTTCAGTCTCCATCAAATTCATGTGGAAAATTCGCTCCTTTCGCCGAAATGAAAACCAAAATATGAATTTCACAGAAATGTAGTGATTTCTGCAAAGTCTAGAATATTTCTAGAACTTAAATTTAAAACCATATTCAAGCACCATATGCGAAGTGCCACATCATGTCGGATCAGTGCAGGCTTCAGGCATGCTTTGCTAGCGAAAATCAGGGGAGGCGAGGCCGAATTTTGCCGTCCACACTATCCCAACCATTAGCGAGACATTGGCTAGATTTCCTTGTGCATGCAAGGAGTTCTTCTGACCACGCATGCGATTCACACGCAACTGTTATTGATGTGAGCAATGACCAATGAGGGGGTCTTATCACTATCAATGAGGGGGCATATCATCCGTGCGCCATAACACAAACGAAATAGCCAAACACCCATTTACACTGTGACATCTTATCGCAAACGCTTTCAGAGGGACAATCGTGTGGATGTAAACCATGTTTTGATTGTGTTCTTACATCTATGCTTAGAGTACTGTTCAAAAACCAACCGATTCAACGATGTATCATCCGATTTGTCACTATTCGGTGGGTGAACGATAAGATTATGTCATATCATCGTCGTTTATTGGTTGGGGTGATTTATCGCTCTTGCAAACGATTTATCAGGAATATACTGATAATTTGGGCCTATTTCTACCATTATGTGTGCAAGAACTATGTTTATTTGTATTTCGTGGACCTTGTAACGTAATATGTACCGTTGTCCTATTTTCTTTGTAGTTGTACAAGAATTCAAAGGCAAGCAATCAATGTAACACTTCTATTCAGTATTGTTTTTGTGTTGAATATAGCATGTTTTAGTGCTTGGAACGTGGGATTTACCAAAAAAAAGACTGATTAATAGTCAACCGATAAGATCGATTAATCATCGGATTTCCGATTAATCTCTAATTCTCAGCCGACCAAGACGCTAACGATAAGCGATATCCGTTTCGACCTCTTCCACCAAGTGTTTTGCAGTCTACATGCATCATATTGCATGAACATAATGGTACTATATAAACACTTTATCATTGTCTCCATGGCATGTTTCCAACCGTCCAAAGGTGTTGTGCTTCTGCATCATGTAGTCACACATGGCTAATAATACAATAATCTACCATCGATCCTTACTTGTCTTCCTTCTGTATATGTCTAGGCTAGGATCAATGTAGACTGTAAAATATATTTTTAGTGTTGCGTTGGCAGGGTTTTAAATGCAAAACCTCTTTGATCTGATTGTATTAAGTTCATGCTTTATCCAGTTACTCCAAAATTCTGAGCCGAAGGGAGGAATAGAAAATATGTCTCAACAATCCTTTCACTCCATCAAAATAATAACTTATCAACATTGAGCTATTTATATTAGGGAGGAATAACATGAAGATGATTGAACTTCAAAGTACTAGGTTGTCTGAACAATAACACTCTACGTTGTCACAACAGACCTGTGAGAGAAAGAACAATAGTATTCGGTGTCGCGACTCCTTCTTTGCATTGCACTCCTATCAAGATCCTTAGCTATTCTCGGACTGTTGAGACATCTTAGATTAGAGCCCTTTGGGCATGTTTCATCTTTGCAAACTCAACCAGCCTATCGACTTTTGGCAGAACCACCTTGGCGGGTTCCATTTCGCCAAAGCGCTCCATCCATGCCAGCAGAAGCGGAGTCTTGGTGGCGTGTAGAAGCTCCACACCACAAAGCGCCTCGGTTCCTTGCATCCTTGCAACCATACCACCCAACACAACATCAACATATCGGACGTTGTCTCCTCCAAAGAACGGCTTCCCCTTGGAGCATTCCCTCAAGGCCCCCTCTAGCATATCCACCGCCGCTAGCGTTTGCTTTGTCCCTTCATCTTTCTCCTTGTCTGTCTTGCCCACAAACATCTTCCACCATGGCGCGACTAGCTGAAAATACATATGCATACATACAAACATATGCACAAACAATATATATTACGTATAGTGTATCGACAAACTAATAAAACTCGCACGTGCACCGGTAATGATAACTAATGATGAACCTTGTTGTCAATGTAGGTGGCCCAGAATCGAGCCCTAGCGCGTTGGTAGGGGTGGGCGGGGAGGAGAGAGGGTCCTATCCCATGGTAGACCTCATCGATGTACTCCAAGATAGCGAGTGACTCGCATATGGGCATACCATTGTGGATGAGCACGGGCACCTTCTTGTTCACCGGGTTTGACGCGAGGAGAAGGTCACTCTTATTTGCAAGGTCCTCTTCCTGGTACTCGTAGCTCAGGCCCTTGAAGTTGAGCGCCAGCCTCACTCGCATCGCGAAAGGGCCCCTCCATGTCCCTAGGAGCTTTAGCTCATGCTCGTCTTCCCCTGCCGCCACTTGTTGCTACGCTAGCTCAAATAAATAATCGATGATTACCGCAAAAAAAATTAAAAACAAATCGATGCAACATCCATAAATTCTCAATGAAAAGAAAATGTGTACGAAGTTTGAACCAGACTATACCGTACATACCATGCCGCCAGCTGCCGTGTAGGGATTATTGATAGAGGACGAGCTTACGGTTCACCGACGTCAAGGAATACACGAAGCGTGCCCTTGAAGGTCGTCCGGCTGTTACATGCGGACCCGTGCATGCTGCCGACAGGACGACCTGAGAATTAGGCAAAGCAAGCACAGGGAGCGCCATGGCGTATGTACGTGGATGCGCACACAGATTTGAGCTCGTATCTAACCGTGCTTGTGTGGTCGGTTCCCGACCCAGGAAGATAGGTAGGACCGTTATATAGACGCATGTACGGTTGATAGGCGAGGGTAATGGATAGCTGCCCAATGTTTCTTCTCTTGGGATAGTCTCTCCTGTTGTGTCAGTTTCCAACTACAGTCCCGTCTCATCGTTGCTGTGTATTTTGCACTCCCAACCATGCACTGAAAACCACTGGAGTACAAATAATCCCATGTCTCCACTGAACCGCACTACATCACGGATCATTTCTACCCAGCTGCTGGTAGGGAATTAACTGCACTATGATTTCTTTACCGGATCAGAGTTCTCTCTAAGGACCGCTTTATACTATAATAAAGTCCTCTACTTTCATACAACAACAGATCCAAGTGTGAATTTCTTTTAAACAAGTTGGGAAAACAACAGAGGGCACGCCCAAAAGCCAAAAACAAGCCAATACAAGACACCTCACACGAGGAATCAACTGTTAGATCATCTCCAACATGCGCCCAAAAACTGGGCCGCACGCTAAAATCCGTGTTTTTTATGCACCAGACAGCTCCAGCAGAAGCTGTAAAATAGTGGGCGCGCAAAAAAGGGTTGGGCGCGCTGAAAAACGCTATCAAAAGCTACAAATTTGAGGCACCGGATTGCGCGTGCTTCACAATTTACACTGCCTGTTCTTTTGGGCGCGCGATTTTGGGCATCTGCTAAAGCAATGTTGGGTCCGGTGCACTAAAATTGCTACAGTGGCATGCTAAAACTATTTTAGGGCGCGAATTTTTTGTGCACCTGTTGGAGATGGAGCATCTCCAACGGCCGCACAAAAAATCTGCGCCCAATAAACGTTATAGCGCGCCACCATCGCACTTTTAAAGCGCCGGGACCAACTTTGCTTTAGCAGGTGCCCAAAAACGCGCGCCCAAAAAACAGACAGTGCAAATTGTGAAGCGCACGCAATCCGGCGCCCTAAATATGCTGCGCGCGATAGCGTTTTTCAGCGCGCGCCCAAAAACTTTTAGCGCTACAGCTTCTGCTGGAGCTGACCGGCGCCCAAAAAAACAAACTTTTAGCGCGCGGAGCTCTTTTTGGGTGCCTGTTGGAGATGCTCTTAGGAGGCGCACCGAGCGGGCAGGGACGGAGCCAGAAAATTGTGATAGGGGGGGCACGAACTAGAAGGATGGAAATCATAGGATACATTAACACATACAGTACTAAATATCATGAGATCTAAATAGTAGTATTTTTTTTGTGGGGTAAAATGCATGTCTGTTGATCTAAGATAAAAAGTAAAATTACATATGTATTAATTCGAAGTCGGGTTTACGAGCATCGGTATCGAAGGTATCAATTATTTCTTTAAGCTAAACTTTGTCGCTAGCTCCTCCCCGATGTTTGTAGTTTTTCCAACTATATGTTTATATGGTTCTAAAAAGCGCGGACTAATCTAATCAAGGCATGAATCTATCAATCAAAATAAAGTACCTTTTTCCTCATTTTATCGCGGCTAATCCTCGGGGCTGGCCTACCGGCTACCGGCAAATAGCCTGCGGATCGGCGCTCGCCAACGGCCGTCGCTTCTCTGCTTCTCTTGATAGCTATGTGGAGTCGTGTAGAGATCCCATAGGCGATAGCAGGCGGCGGCAGATGTGAATCTCAATCGCAGCAGGCGGCTGGGAAACGAGGCGATAGCACGGCTAATTGGACCCTTTCTCACCTATGATGGGCTGCGTGATGCTTTGTTCTTTTGGGCTTTTGGGCTGGTAGGTAATTGTTTAAATCCTAAGGCTTTACGAACGACACAGCGACAGGGGGGGCGAAGGAAGCGACGAGCAGTTGGGTAGGAGAAAAAATAGGGAAAAACTTATCGCTCTGAACGAGGCGACGCGATCGTTAGGGGGGGGGGGGGTCTCGCCCCCCCTCGTCCCCCCTTGAATCCGTCCCTGCGAGCGGGCGACGGTCGACCACCTGAAGATCATCCATCATGCCGCCTAGTCGGTCCATGTCGATCCCACCGCCTACATATTGGGTGCCACTGTTGCCAAAATGCCAAGAATAAACAGAGTTTGAAGCATGCCGTAAGAAGACCCTCTCTATCACCATCTTCTACCCGTAGTCCATAGGGTCTATACTGGGTGCAACTGCTGCAATAATGTTCGAGACTATACGTTTCTTGCTTCCTTATCGGAGGATTTGGACCAGACGTGCATTGATGAGCCAAGTTTAGTCAAACGAAAAATTGAGCGGTAATGCTAGATACCGGCAGATCCTCGGCCATCCGTTTAGTTCTCAAGATTCGTGCTTCCGATTGCTGTATTACTTGTAAATCGTTTCCCAAATGAAATATCCGAAATACACTCTGCACATTTCCGACATTTGCACAGATATGGTATGTGGGTCCCACGCTTTTCAGGGCCACAAGTGATTAGCATATGGATCGGAATGAGCGCTCTTCTCGCCAGGGCTTGTTTCATTTTTTTCAAAGGAAGTGCTGAATATTTTCAATTACAAATGTAAATTAGATGCTCACTAAAATGACAACATCTTATGTGCCGATGGTACCACCTCATGCATGATTGGGCATAGCATAGTTCTCACTTTCAATGAAATTTTATTAATTTCAGCAGATATTACTTTCATTAATTAGTTTTGGATTTTTTTTAGAATGTTTTGGTTCAGTCTCAATCAAATTCAAATGGGAATTTTGGTCTTTTGGCCAAAATGAAACCGAAATATGAAATTCACATAAATTTAGTGATTTCGGCAAAGGCTAAAATAGTTCTAAAACTTAGATTTAAAACCTTGTTCAAGCTCCATATGTAAAAGGCCACATCGTGCCGGATCAGTGCATGCTTGATGCAGGCTTTGCTAGCGAAAATAACAGGGGGCGGCCAGGCCGAAGTTTGTCGTCCACACTGTCCCAACCGTTAGGGGGATATTGGCTAGGTTTCCCTGCCCATGCAATGAGATCTTCTGTGCCAACTCCAGTTGTGAGCTGATCAACAAACAACTGCTATCGAAGTGAGCAATGAGGGGGTCCTATCACTAGCAATGAGGGGGCCACATCCTCTGTCCACCATAACGCAAATGAAAATCGCCAAACATCCATTTGCAATGTGACATCTCATCGCATACGTGCTTAGAGGGACAATTGTCACTACAAGAAAAACTGTCTGTAGAGACGTCATATTCAACAGCTAGAGACGTGTTACTTCATCTCTAGGCAACCATAGAGTCGACTTAGTAAAGCGTCTTTGGAGCGTCTCCCCACGGACCGTCTCAAAACGTGTAGACACGTTGGCTAAGCGTCTGTACATGGCATGAGACGCTATATTGGGACGTTCAAAAGCGTCCCTAGATATGAGGCGCTATATTAGGACGTTCAAAAGCGTCAATAGATATGAGACGCTATATTGGGACGTTCAAAAGCGTATCTAGATATGAGACGCTATATTGGGACGTTCAAAAGCGTATCTAGATATGTAGAGTCGTTCTGTTAGATGCGTTTATCACGTCTCTACTCATAGAGCCGGTTCATTCATCATGGGCACTAACTCCTTTCGTATACACGCTATGTAGAGATGTTATATTCATCTCTAAATATACTTAACTTTAAAAGTTATTTGATTTATTTTCAATGTGTATTTCATCATTTCAAATCCAGTTACTTCATCACAACACATGCTTGTGTATAATGATCAACATATATTGTCATATAAAGGCATCCACTCATATCACAATTCACATTCATAGGCAACAAATATTATATAAAGGGATCTTCCCATATCACCAATTGTATCACAAGCATCTCATTCGCACAATTTCATTTACGAACAAACACCTTGAGTTCAGAATTGAATCAAATCAAATATTCATATGAAAGATGCAAATAATTAAGAAGAGATCATACAACCAGAACTAAGTTTTCGTATGAAGCCAAATCCTTTACAAAATACATAATATTTGTCCATTTAAAAACTAATTGCTGTGTAGTTGCTCCTCGCTCCTACAATGCACTCCTTTTCTAATCTTGAGCTACCCTAAAAAAGGAAGATAACAGAGAAAAAATTAGAACGTAAGCTTTTAGAGCAGTGTGTGAAGAAATGTACTTGATGAAATTGGTAAGAGATGTACCAGTGTTTGGTGGTTGTTTTGAGGTTGTGAAGAGTCCTCGGGAATAATGTTTTTGACCTAAAAAGCACATTGATTCTTCATAAATAATAAACCATAAGTATGTACATTGGAGCATAATCGATGATTGTATGGAAGTGTACTTACTGGCTCGATTCAGTAATTTTTTTGAAATTTTAGTATGATATCTAATTAAAATGATTTGAAGTACAACTCTTTTTGCAGCAATAAGAATCTTACAAGTATTTTGTCTTCAGGATGTGAGAACCTATAGCATCAAAATGTTTGACATTCCTCTTGTGGTCTAGACGTTTCCAGCATGGTATAAAAGGGAAACTTAAGGACATAGTCCATCTGAAATTATCAAAGCACAGAATTAGACATAACTTGAGAATAAGCTGCCAGACCAATAGCATATGCTGTCTAGGATTAATTCATGTTCTGATACACTGACTGTTGAAGCCTTGTATAGTTCCAGTACAGTGACAAAGAAATGTGAGGTTCTAGATTCGCAAAATGTACAAAATTAGGCTAGCATGCATCTAATATGTTTGGTACTCAATACTGGAAGAAAAGCAGTATACGCCCCAACCACTTTCCTACTTGTACTACATGGTGTTATACCATCATACTCAATACAGGAATATGAAGTATTGGTATGTGCAGTATAATATATGATCTTTTTGTCTCTAATTGCATGTCTCAATCACTCAAAATAAATCTTTCACCTTTCTTGCAGAATTTGAAGTCCCGGACTAATTTTGCATGGCTGCCATGCTACCTGTTAACAACTACATGTATTCGGTGGAAGGACTGAAACTTCTTTTGCTCAAACACAGTGATAATTGATCTCCGCCAAATTTTCATGCATTGGTAAATACAACAATCTTTGCAGGCATGTTCAATCCAATACTGAATTTTTATGAAGAAAAGAAACACAAGGAAACTGAGAGAAGCGAGCCTGAGCCTAACGTGTAATAACTAACCAGTGTAATTAGCTTATCAGCAAAGAGATTTCATTCATCACATCGTATTCTATTTGATAGTGCCCAGATAAGTAATCAACTGCAGCTTCATTCATTAAATCTAGTCAGAGAATTGGACAAATCTGCCTACATTTAGCCTCCAATTTTGTACTTTGTTGTGCTGCCACCACGGCTCTCTTTGTGTACAATTGAGAGAGGTTCAGGAAGAGAGATAGGGTAAGGGAGACGACGCCGAGGGGAGCAAGGGAGTATCTGCGCATGGAGGGAAGACTGGCCTCACCGGCGTCCACCAGTGGTGGCGAGGAGGCCACCAACCTCATCGTCCTCATCAGGAGGCCCCATCGTCGTTCACCAGCGCTGTCGGCTGGTGCTCCTACCACCCAGCACCTCTGACAACCACTTCGACTGAATCAATCTGCCGCCTCCCTCGTCGAGTCAGATCACAGGTCAAAACCGCCGCCGCCCCCCTCGTCGAGTCAGATCACAGGTCAAAACCGCCGCCGCCTCCACCTTCTCCTCCCACCCTCTCCTTCCTCCGTCAGACTATCTAAGACCAATTTTACTATTGTTGAGTTTTGCCATCTAAAATTAGATTTGACCAAACAGTTGCTCACATATGTCAGAATTGAATTCCAGGCAAGCAAACAATTCACCAAACACTTAGAGTGCATTGCCTACGGGAAGGAAGTAAGGAGACGAAGGAGAAGATGATCCAGACTTGAGATGCATAAATGAAGGAGGCCAGTTTGGTTGATTTGATGATAAAACTGTAGGGGCTATGGGAATCAAGGATCACCTGCTTGACGTGGTGGAGGCTGAAGATGCTGGATGAAGACGAGAGCTGCTTGCGTGGTGGTGTACCGACGGAACGTGCGGCGGAGCTTCAAGTGAAGAATGAGACCTGCGTGGATGCGGCTTTGTGACCGCGAGGACGACGTCGGGAGGAGCATGGCTTCGTGACGGTGAGGATGATGGCGTTGACGGCTCCAACTAGCGAGCTTGCCGATGGAGGAAAACAAGAGTCGCCGGCGGGCGGAGCAAGGGGCGGAGGGCACCCCGTGAGGGCGAGGCTTACACTGTGCGGGGTGCGAGAATGGGCGGCGCGCGGGGCGCGGGGATGGGCGGCGCGCGGGGTTACGATGCCGGCGTAGATTGGAATCGGACAGTTGGATAAATGGGGAGGTGGGGGAGATGGTGGCGAGTAAAATTATCCGGCGACATATATGGAGATAAAAAAATTGAGAGACGCGCGAAGTCTTTTTTTTTTGAATCTACGCGCTAAGTCTTTGCGCGGTAAAGAACGCGCCAAAAAAATATGCGAAAATAATCCAGGAACCTCAGATTTGGTTATAAGTGCAAATAGTTTGGGATCGCCAAGTAATCACATATATGGATAAATATTTTTTATGTTTATTTTTATTGGATAAATCCGCATTCTTAGTTCTTTTTCCAAAAAAGATCAAACTTTACGGGGTAATGTGTATGAAGCAATATGCACGTAGTTTTAATAAAAAGTACAAAGCCAGTGATAGATCAAGGATGTTACTATCTGTTCACGAACGCGTCCGCAAACACACATTCGGGAGCTGGCCATTCATTACTATACCCGAAACGCCTGCATGCATTTTCAAACATAAGAATGAACCAAACAGAGGAATTTTACGCAAACCGGATAAATAAAGTACGATACATTTACATAAACCGGGCGAGGACAAGCAGTGAATCCTCGAGGGCAATCTTGATTGTTAAGACTTTGTATTTGTATTAGTTTGTAACTTCTCATATACCTTGTAACACTACTAGGAAAAGGTCTACTAATGGCGCACCTAATTTGGCCATTAATGGTGCGCCATTAGTATATCTTACTAATGGCGCACCACTGGTGCGCCATTACTAATGGCGCACCGGAGATGCGCCATTAGTATATCCAAAAATGCGCCATTAGTATGCCTCCCAGGGGCCATGTATACCCAGGTGCTTTGGCATACTAATGGCGCACAACAACAAGATGCGCCATTAGTAACTTCGGCATACTAATGGCGCACCGTTTAGTGATGCGTCATTAGTATCTTTTGGCATACTAATGGCGCACTGTCATGTGGTGCGCCATTAGTATGAATATTAGGTTTTTTTTAATTTTTTGTTTTTTGCACAGGTTACAAAATGTATAATTGGACAAAATATAGACAGCACACATCAACAACAGATTCATCGAATACAATAAAAGATTAGTCTCTGAATACAATTCATCATATTAGTCTTCGAATACAATTCATCATATTAGTCTCCGAATTGAAAAGACCGAACAAAGATAGAACATTATATTACAAGTCTCGAGACCGCGAGTAGCGAGTTTGTCTTCACATTACAAGTCGATATCGATCATCTAAACTACCATCACATAGAAGAGAGCTGCGGTCATCACAATGAGCATCATCACGATGAAACTCGTCTTCATCCGGTTTCTCCAACGATCCCTCCCCTCTCCCGCTAGATAGCGGCGTATCTAGATTCGGCCTCGGCCCTAGTGGTGTATCCTTTGTAACTGTTACCGCTGAATCGGTGAACCTGTCTCCGACACTCCTCCCAGTCGTCGTAGACTCCGGGAACCTTACCCTTGTACACGACATACCACGGCATCGCTATGCACAAGCCAAACGAAACGTTAGTACCAATTCACAGACAATACATAAGCAATATATAAGTATGCAACAGAACGATCGGAAGAGAAAAGCAAGACATTAATAGCATCGATTACATCTAAGTTGAACGACTCTCGAAACCAAAGAGACATACTACAAGTTCATTAAAGTTTAATTACAACATGAGCCAATCGATGTTTCAGAACTAGACACAGCATCACTGCTTTCGACTCGACTCAAGGGACCGGAGCGTGGACGAAGCCGCCGTCTATCGTGGGAGTCATGAAATAACGGGCGTTGTCAGCCTGCATTTGTAGCATTGTGTCGATGTCACTGTTGGACGGTTGATTTCTGAGGTAGAACTGCCCCGAGGTACGAAGGACATCTTGATGGATGATTTCCGCAAACTCCGACTGGATGCGAAAGAATTCTTGTCTGATGTCCGCATCCTGGATTGCCGACATGCTCGCGGCCCAATCTTTGAGTTTACTCGGTAGCAGAAGTTGATGATGGTCCCGTACGATCGCCCGCATGTGATGGATGGCGTAGTAGGCACCCTTCTGACCGCCAGGCGGCTGCTTGACGCAGCAAAACATCGTATTGTGGGAGAACACGTGCTTGCCGTACTTACGAATAGGCCTGGTGAAGGTGCCTCCAGATTTGGCGTAGCCGGGGAGAACATCATCAAGAACCTTCTTGACATTTGTGTAGTCTACGTTCGACTGATGGTCCGGGTCGAAATACGTGGCCATGGAATATTTGGGGCTTAGGAGGATGAGCGTGCAATGTGTGTCACTGCAGAAAACACGGAATGTTAAAAGAAAAACGATCGAAATCTAAGAATTCATATGTTACGGGCCGGTTGAGGGGAGGACTTACTCGGGAAAGTAAGGCACGAGGAAGTTATCCTTATCTTGGTTTGCCAGAATGACGCCTTCGAGGTAAGAACTCGTGACTTGCCGGTCCCCAGCGCTGCCCAAGATCTTGGCACGCATGTAAAAGGGGTCGACTATCACGATGTCCGGGGTCTTGCCGCGAATGATCCGCATCTCCATACTCAGCGAAAATAGCCGAACGAAGGTGTAGTGCAGCGGATGAAGGTTAAACATAGCAAAGATGTCATCAAACCGCAGGACGATCTTACCCCCGATGTCGCCATCCACAAAGCCCTTGCCCTCTGGCACCTTGGCCACGAAAACTGGGTATGCCACATTCTTCTCTCTGAGACGCCGCTTCTCCAAAGAAAGAACACTGTCGTGCAGACTCCGCATAGCACCGGTTGCAGCATTGAGCATATTTGGCGGTAGCATCACCCTACCTGCCACATGCACCCTCCTCGAGATATCCTAAGGTGAAGGTGGCCCGTCCTGAGCACGGATCGTACTCGGTGCCGGCTGGCTCGCACCCTTGTTAGTCTTTCTTTTGCGTGCCTTCTTCTTCTCCTGTAATGGGACCGAGTTCTGCTCACAGACCGCCTTCTTGAGTGTGTTGGGGCTGATAATATTTCGCACCACGCTTATCTGAGGCTCGGTGAAGTCGGCAGCTGGAGGCGTCTCCTGAGAGCTGAACGGCAGACGACGCCTGTTGCAACTTGGCTTCTCCTCGGTACCAGCTAGATCGCGCACGTCTTTTGTTGAGTTGGGTTCTTGAGAAGGAGGCCCCATGGAGTCGCCATCGTACCCATGATCGGCAAAGTACTGATCGACGTTGGCAAATGTATCGTCGTCATCGTCGTTCTGATCCTGTGCCATATGCATGTTTGGATCCAGTGGCATAGGGATGTCCGGCACCGTTGCGGCGGTCTTGCCATGGGGCTGACTTGGCGCCGGCACGACTGGCGGTATTGTCTTTGGGGTGGTGTCCCCCGCCCCCAAACGAATCTGGCTCTTCGGCCAAAGCAGGGGCCAGCTCAGGCAGGCGCTGAGGGTCATCACGTCATCATCGTCGGCCCCGACGGGTCGATTCGGAGGTAACAACTCGTCGCAGCCTGGCAGCACCCGAACCAGTTCAACCCTAAACAAGTTGGGTGGCATCTGGGTACCATGGAACAAGGGGTTGCCCGGTTGAACGATTTTGCCCTTGGCGACATCGACCAACTCGTTGTTCACGAAGTGCAGGAGAGTGCACGGAACGTCGGCGGCGCCCTGCAAAAACATGTAGGGCGTCAGGGATGCCCAGTCAAAGGCAAGGAGATGAAGTCCTCGGCCGAGAGAGGCTTAACTAGTTACCATGATGATGGCGTCGAGCTCGGCTAATGTCGAGGCACCGCCAACGTCGGGCATGCAGTTGATGGAGGGGCCGCTTGCTGCAGAGGTGCCGGCCGGCGTACACCCGGGTGCATTAAGCTCCCGTGCCGGCGTCCGAGACACCAATGCCGCCTCCGCCGGAGACACCAATGGCCCCGCCATCGCATTCTGCGAGTTGTTGGCCGTGAAGCTAGGAATCGGGGGCGGCCCCTGTTGGCCGCCCGCAATCCACGCACTCAACCCCTCGATCAAGGTAGGCACAATGGCGGTGATCGTCGCTCCGAGTTGTTGTTGCACTTGCTCTTGGACAATCTCCGAAATCCGCGCCACCCGTGCCTTGAGTTCTTGAACCTCGCGCGCCTGGCTTTCCGAGCTGGTCTTTTTCTCCTTTCGCCCACCACTGTTATAGTATGACGACCATTTTGTCGACAAGCCTTTACCGGCCACACGACCAGCTGACGTTGGCTTACTGAGCTTATCCTTGTTCTTCATTACATTCAACGCCCTATTTAGAGTGGTGTTCCAAGGGTTGCTCTTAGTCGACCCCGCGCTACTGCTTTCAGTAGCCTGCGGAAGGAATGTGAACCATTTAGAAATTTGGCTTCATTAATTAGAATGCAACCATATGGAGCTAATTACGCGGGGGTGTATTCCTTACCAGAACAAGCTCAAGCGCCCTGGTCTTCGGATCCGTGGTAAGCTCCTTTGTTTTCGGGTCCTTCTTGTACCGGGCCCTGACAAAGTTCCTGGTCTGCTTGTCACCGTATTTATCGAAGAGGGGCGGTAGGCCTTGCTCGGCACGGTCCGCCTCCTCCTTGTCCCATATAGGCTCCGCCACTCTGTAACCGCCGGGACCGAGTGTGTGTTCCCCTAAGTTCAGCTCCCGCATTTCTTTCCCCCACTGACTTGATTGGGAGTTTGCGGTGCTCGAGCAATTGATCTTGAAGTCGTTGTAGTCATCTTCGGTGATCGAAGGATTTTTCTCCTTAATCTTCTCATAACTCTCACCTTTCTCGATCATTCTCTTCACATTGCTTTTCCAAGTAGACAGGGCCTTGCTCATCTTCGTGAGGGCAGCATTGTTCACTTTATTCCCTTTGAGGCTTGTGTTTTCAAATTCAGCGGGGAACTTGTATCGTTCGTGCAGCTTCGTGAAGAGGAGGTTGTGCAAATTCTCTCGGTCAGGATGCCTCAGGTTGATCGAGACGGTGCTCCGAAGAATGCACCCGAGCTGAAGCGAGTACCCCTTGACTATTCGTTCGGGCGCCGTTGGATTCCCGTCGGAGTCCACTTCAGTAACTTCCTCCTTGAGGGTGCGGAGCACGGTCGGGCGCCGGTCCTTCCGTTGCCTCTTCTGTTGGCTGCCATCTATGCGTGCGTCGCCATCATCAGTGGTGGCATCCTCGGCGGCACCATCAGTGGTGGCATCAGTGGGGTCATCCTCGGCGGTACCATCAGTGGTCTCAGGATCAGTGGGGAAGGCGGCGTCCTCATACAAGTGAGGTTGTTCCTCCATCTCCTGGGACAGCTCCCAGAATGCCTTGCCGCCCGAACCCTCGGCCTCATCGTTGTTGGCCATGTTTCTCTCTAAATAGGAACAAAGTTTGGTCAAAAAGTTGGTTATTGTCAAGGAACTACATCATGGTCTCATCATTTAGGGTTTGTCGACACCGAGGCATCCTAAAAGCTAAGCTTTTATCATTGAGGGTTTTTCGACGCCGAGGCACCCTAAAAGCCTAAGCTTTCATCATTAGTCACAAGTACCCCGGCCCATGCATTAGTCACAAGTACCCCATATGTCCTATTTTTAGCAAAGTCATGCTAAAATTCACGGGAAATTTCAGCATGACCTTTGCTGAAAATAGGACATATGGAGTACCCGAATTTGCTGGAACGGAAGTTAATCGACATTCCAGCAAACTCAAGGGCCTCTCGGGTGGACAAGGCAAAAAAGGCCTTCGTCACAACATGCAAAAAAGAGAGAGTCACGGACAGTGACATGATACATTTTCATAAAAGCTTGTGGAGCCCGGGGCATCTGAACATTAAGCCCGACTAAGGTGCGCCTGTACCACACCTTAGTATTCTGCAGGACTACACACTGTACCAAGAACTGATTGTCGCTGCTACTATTTATTGGACAGCAGTATCTTGCAGAACAAGAGATGCTAAGTTTTAAATCATATATTTGCATTCTTATAAAGTTAATAATCACTGAAATAGGCATAAAGCTGTAGCGACCTTGCCCAAGTAAATCCAGTTATCTGTTTCTAGGAAAGAACATTGGTCATTGCAGTGTAAAACCTGATAAACACATCACTGACCTTAATCATATATACATATTTGACCAGACACATCAATCAAAGCAGCCTTGCAATATTATGTTCCAGTGCAGTAGAAAATTTACATCAGACTAATTAGGTCCATCTTCCTTTGTTTGAGATAGTTAGCTGGAACTTATGAGTAGAACACAAGTCTAATACCAGCGAAAAAATCTAGCATCTTAACCATTAATTTGAGATAGTTTGGTTTGGTGGTTTCAATTTCCAGCCTGATTGGTGATGGTAGTTTGAGTTTGAGGTACCAGTTTAATCTCCAGATTCATCATAGCTTAAGAAAATGATGTGCTAACTGCAAGTCAGACAGCATCTCAATCTCAATCTCAATCTCATCTCATCCAGAGGAGAGTGACAACCAAATCAACGGAAACAATTATGGTACCCATTAAACTAGGAGACAACATTCAGACGCCAGCAGCCATTAAACCAAATCAAGCAACCAAATCAATCAGGCCCTGTTTGATAGTAAAGTATTTTCTAAGTATTCTAAGAATACTGCAATTTTTTCAAATATCATAGTTTTATTTACTGTGACCTGTTTGGTTAGCACTAAATATTGTGTTATTGAAACTAGAGTATTCTTAAAACTGTAGTAATTTCTCTGCATATAAATGAATCTGTTACAATTGATTCTTTTTAACACTCCATCTCTTGTTTGCAGCCTTCCAAACCGACAGACGAAGATTGCTTAACATGTGTGGATCATCTTTTTCTATCTTACTGCTACAGGTATGTTAAACGGGCAAAAATGCTCAAAACTGTTTTCACTTTGCTTATGTAAAGTACTTTCTATCTTCTTATATTTTCACCAGCTTTTATTGTAAGTATTTCCCCTGTGAATACCACTTATGTGGTTGTAGGCCACTAGGTTGTACTGTTCTTCTTTCTTGTATTGAGTATTTGCCCTGAAGATTTCAAACTTGAGGGAGTTTGCGTTAAATAAGCAGGCTCTTCTTTTGTGAAGTTTTCCACCTCCAGGGGGTTTGTGGTAAATAATTAGGACCTTTTTTGTGAAGATTTCCAACTCTTGGGGGTTTGCTGAAAATAAGTAGACCCTATCCTATTGTAATTTGAAAGTCCAGGGTGTTGCATGTAAGTCAACACAGACCAGCAAGGCCAGGATGTTTGCTGAATCATATACCAGAAACAGTTAATGATCTTCTCTTTCCTGACAAAATCCAAAATAATGCTAAAGATTTTGGGTTTTGCTACAATTGAAGGCAGGGTTCCTCTCCTTAAGAAGGGTTTTGAGGAAAGCATGTTATTGTTTTTTTTGTCGTCTCCTTATAATAGTACGAGCCAACACCGGATTCAACTTGTTATACCGGATTCAACACCGGAAAGCATGGTATTGAGTTCAACTTGTTGTGTGTAGATTCCTTTGGACGTCAGGTTGAATGTCATGGAATGGATGGATGATGGTGCATACCAGAAACTGAGAT
>NC_041391.1:697829022-697829626 GCF_002162155.2 Triticum dicoccoides | reverse complement strand
GGGGCGGCGTCCGGGCCACCGGCGACGAGGGCGGCGGGGCGATGGCGTCCAACGAGGTGGGGCGACGGGGAGAGCGGCGCCGAGGAGACGAGGACGACTGGGCGGCGTCGAGGCGGCGTCGAGGCGGTGGGGCAGCGGCGTCGAGAGAGGAGAGGGGAAGGGGATCGAGGGCGAGGGCGAGGGAGAGAGAGGGGATAGGCGAGGGCGAGGGAGAGAGAGGGGAAGGGGATCGAGGGCGAGGGCACAATACTAATGGCGCACCACCCCTCGGTGCGCCATAAGTACATACATACTAATGGCGCACCTCGCCCTGGTGCGCCATTAGTATTTTTTTTTCTGCTCGAGCCAACAGGTTATCTTCCACCTGACCTGACCCACAACAAGATCCCTCTACTAGCTTGACTGGTCAGCAGCCAGTTCTCACACCAGGAGGTCCTGGGTTCAATTCCCAGGCTCCACAATTTTTTTTATGCATTTAAAATGCTGTTTGATACTTATTTGAGTTTAAATATGTTCAAACTTGTTTAAATCATAACAGTAATATTTTTTTATAAGACAGTAATAATTTTTTAAAAAATATCATCAAACAGTAATGCCGGTGGAG
>NC_041391.1:697812848-697828779 GCF_002162155.2 Triticum dicoccoides | reverse complement strand
GGCAGCGGTTGAGTAGGGGAATCGAGGGTGCGGGGGGTCGGCGGCGGCGGCCGGTGGACCGGGGGATGCTCGGCGGCGAGGGGGACCGGATCTGGCGAGGTGGGATAGCGATCGAGATGGAGGGGGATCGAGATCGAGTGTCCATGAAATTTAAAAATATTCATGATAGTTCAAAAAGTGCCCATGAAATACAATCGAGAAATGAAGGCTACGATTTAAATACAATCGATTTTAGCTAGCTATCTGTTCACAATCTTCTTGCCCTTCTTTTTCGCAAATGGAGTTCTTCTGTGGAACGGACATCCTTTAGGTAGGGTGGTCCTGCTTCTTCTTGTGGTGTATGCTGCTAATTCATCATCGTCGTCATGTTCGATCCTCGGGTCGCCGTACTTGTCGAAGTCTTGCTCATTGGCTACTCCATCCATTCCGATGATCTTCCTTTTGCCTCTCCTCAGGACAACACGACTGGGCTTTGACGGGTCGGTAATGAAGAAGCATTGGTCAACTTGGGAAGCCAGTACCCATGGCTCATTTTTCGCGGTGACGTTTGCGCCCGCGGTCTTGGATTTGGCTTCAGGTATAACCATGGTGGTGAAATACCGGTCTTCTTTTAGGACGCTCTTCGCCCATCTGACACGGAACATCGGGACCTTCTCTCCAGCGTAGCTCAGCTCCCAGATCTCCTCGATCCTTCCGTAGTATCTGTCCTTGTCATTACCGGTGTAGGATTCCATCGTTACCCCGGAGTTCTGATAACCATCGCTCTTCATGTCCTTGGCCTCGGTGTAGAATGTGTAGCCGTTGATATCATACGCCTCATAGGTCATGAGGTTGTGCTCGGTGCCCTGTGACAAGGCGAATATGAGTTGTTCTTCCGCGGAAGAATCCTCATGTAAAGGGTACGACAGAAGCTTCTGCTTGAACCAACGCGTGAAACATGAGTTGTGCTCTTTGATTATATCTCCGTCCGTCCTCTGTTGGCCTCGTTCATTGTACGTCTTCTTAATAAAGGTTTTGTGCTCTATCACCCAAGGATCGACCACGTCTATGTGTTGTAGCGCGACTAGATTTGCTCTTTCAATGACGGCGAGTCGACCCTCTAAGTCGACATGCATTTCGCGGCGACCCTCACGGTGACCCCATCCAGCGAGCCCGCCGAGGTGCCTGTTGACGGGCAGACCAACGGGGTTCTCAATGCCTAGATAATTCGTGCAGTAGGAGATGCACTCTTCGGTCAGAAAGCCCCTGGCTATACTTCCCTCTGGACGTGACATGTTGCGAACGTATCCTTTGATGACACCATTCATCCTTTCGAACGGCATCATGCTGTGCAGGCACGTCGGCCCAAGTTGGATGATATCCTCCACTATATGGACCAGCAGATGCACCATAACGTCGAAGAATGCGGGCGGGAAGTACATCTCAAGCTCGCATAGTATCACCATGATCTCTTCCTGTAGCCTTCTGAGTTGCCTCACGCCAATCGACTTCCGAGAGATGACGTCGAAAAAGTTGCATAGGCCAAATAGCGTTTCACAAACGTGCGCGTCCATGATCCCACGGATTGCAACTGGAAGTATCTACGTCATCAGCACGTGACAGTCGTGAGACTTCATCCCACTGAACTTCTGCTTCGCTGGGTCTAGGTATCTGCTTATCTTCCCCGCGTAACCGTAAGGAAGTTTTACTCCTAGGAGGCAGGTGAAAAACTGCTCGATCTCCTCCTGACTTAGAGTGAAGCACGCAGGAGGGTAGTCATTTCCGGTCTTCTTGGCCTTTTTGCCTTTGCGACGACTTACTGTGTCCTGCTTCGCCTCATCATCATCATCATCATCATCATCATCATCATCATCATCATCATCATCATCATCATCATCATTAGCGTGAAGCTCCTGCCTGATGCCCATTGATTTCAAGTCTGCCCTTGCTTTCGGCCCATCTTTGGTCCTCTCTGGCATGTTGAGCAGGGTACCAAGCAGACTCTCGCACACATTCTTCGTGACATGCATGACATCAAGGCTGTGAGGCACACGGTGGATCTTCCAGTACGGCAAGTCCCAAAAAACAGACCTCGTTTTCCATACCTTCAGCAGCGGCTCTGGCGCCTTTCGCTTCTTTCCCGGCTCTGGCGCTTTTTGCTTCTTTCCCGGCAGTGGGCAGTCTTTCCAATTTTTCAACAGCTTGTCTATTTCCTCGCTGCTCCTCGTACACGGGCGTTTTCGGGGTTCGGTTTCACCATGGAACAGATCCTTGCGTTTCCTCCACGGGTCATCGTCGCGAAGCCACCTTCGATGTCCCATGAACACGGTTTTCGAAGACCCGGGATCTCTATCTAGCTGGCGACATGTTGTGTCATCCATGCACCTTACGCATCCAGAAAATCCGTGGACTACCTGCCCCGCGAGATATCCGTAACCGAGATAGTCGTGCACCGTCGTGAGCAGTGCGGATCTCATAGGGAAATATTCTTTCTCTGCGGCGTCCCACGTATTGGCTGGCGTTTTCCACAGCGTGTCAAGCTCCTCTTTCAGCAGCCCCAGATACAGATTGATGTCGTTCCCTGGTTGTTTCGGCCCTTCAATTAGCATACTCATGTGAATGTACTTCCTCTTCATGCACAACCAGGGGGGAAGGTTGTACATCCACACAAACATAGGCCAGGTGCTATGTGTGCTTCTCTGGCTACCAAACGGATTGACTCCATCGGTGCTCACGCCCAGCACGATGTTCCTTGGATCCTTCCCAAATTCTGGGTCTTCGAAGTTCAACGCTTGCCACTGGCTCGCATCCTTAGGGTGACTCAGCATCTTGTCTTTTTTATCTATCTCCGGATCATTTGCGTCATCTTCTCGCTTCTTCTCCTCCCTATCCGCGTGCCAACGCAGGAGCTTTGCTACCTTAGGGTCCGCGAAATACTGCTGCAGACGAGGAGTGATCGGAAAGTACCACACCACTTTTCGAGGAGCGTTCTTCCTCTTCTTGTATCGAGTGACGCCGCAAACCGGATATATGGTAGACTCCGCGTGCTCGTCCCGATAAATGATGCAATTGTTCATGCACACATGGTATTTCACGTGCGGTAAATCCAGAGGACACACGATTTTCTTAGCCTCCTCCAAACTGGTCGGGCACTTGTTCCCCTTGGGAAGACGTTCGTGCCAGAATGACATGTTCTCATCGAAGCATGCGTCGGTCATTTTGTGTTTTACCTTCACCTCCAGAGCCATGAGCGTTACTTTCAGGCGGGTATCCTCGGGCCTGCATCCTTCATACAATGGAGTAACCGCGTCTAACTCAAGTTGATCCATCTTGGCTTTCTCTCGGGCGGCAGCTCTTGCGTTATCCGTCTGCTTGAGAAGCAGCTCTTGAATATGAGGGTCATGCACCCAGCCCATCGATGGTCCAGCGTCGTCTGCTCCGCCGGCATCATCATCTTCATGATCATGCCCGTCGTCTGCTCCGGCATCTTCCTCATCATCATGTCCTGCATCTTCTACATGATGACTGTGTACAACATCACTGTCGTGATCATCTCCTGGGGATTCTTTGTCTTCTCGCCCGCCCG
Source organism: Triticum dicoccoides (assembly GCF_002162155.2). NCBI lineage: Eukaryota > Viridiplantae > Streptophyta > Magnoliopsida > Poales > Poaceae > Triticum > Triticum dicoccoides. The sequence goes on along the minus strand of NC_041391.1, from coordinate 697,825,214 downwards.
AGCCGCGGTGGTTGTCTTGCTGCCCTTCCTCATTTCTTGCCCGGCCCCCATGGACGACTTCGTAGTCATCTTCATCACCTTGCCACCGATAGCCATCCATGAAACCACGCAAGAGCAGGTGGTCCCGCACCTGCCCGGAATCCAGGTCCGCAATAAGGCTCTTCAGCTTGCATCTTCGACACGGACATCTTATCTCCGTCTCGTTCTTTTGAAGCATCTCGGCCTTCGCGGACCTTAAAAACCTATTCACGATGCCTTCGGTCATCGTGCGGACCATGGTCGCCTGCGGGGTAGAGCAAAATGATATTTTAGAACCAAGAAAAAATTTGGCATGACTTTCCCTAAAAATAGGACCAAAAAGAATGCTTAATGCCAAAATTCTTGCCGAAACGGAAATGAATCAACATTCCGGCAAAATATTGGCAACTATCGCATTTCAAATACCGGTACACCTCCAAACACAAACACATATGCAACACCACAAATATATGCAACACCACGAACATACATAGATCTAGCTAGGCCATAAAAAGTGCATGTGCACATTGTTGTAGGGAGAACAACATAAATATAGCTTCCCCCCTTACTTACCTATCAAAACAAGGTAATTTAACCACTTAATTTGAATGAATCTATGGTGGCAATGAGGTGAAAAAGAGGAGGCACCCGAGACAAGGAGGAGGTGGAGAGAATGAAGTGGGGAGAAAGTGAGTGTGGGTAGGGGAGAGGCTGTCCAAAATATCTTGTTGCTGCCCATTTACTAATGGCGCACCAACTCTAAGTGCGCCATTAGTAATCCGCGTTACTAATGGCGCACTTTCTGGTGGTGTGCCATTAGTAGATTTGCAAAAAAAATAACATACTAATGGCGCACCGCTCCACAGTGCGCCATTACTAGTTTAAACTAGTAATGGCGCACGGCGGAGCAGTGCGCCATTAGTAGTTTTGCAAAAAAAGGAATAAAAAATATAATAAAAAAAACAACATTAGTAGCGCACTTTCCGACAGGTGCACCATTACTAGTTACAACTAGTAATGGCGCACTAAGTCTGGATGCGCCATTAGTATGTTTGGACAGGCGCACTAGTTCAAAAAAATAAAATTTTGATACTAATGGCGCACCTTGGGCAGGGTGCGCCATTAGCACTTTTAACTCTAATGGCGTATCAGAAGGTGGTGCGCCATTATTATATACTAATGGCGCACCGCTTGTCTGGTGCGCCATTAGTGTCAATCCCATCTATAGCCTTTTTTCTAGTAGTGTAAACCTTGTATTTGTACATGATTTCATCTTATAGATATATAGGTAACGCCATTCTTCACTACCGGCGTGCTCGCCGCCGCATGCCTTCTTCACCAATGGGGGATCCTCACTACATCCCTAATCGGGCGGGCCTCCCTGACAGCCCTTGCCCTCGGTGATGTCATCGAACCAGTGGTGGCCGATGCTCCTTTGCAGTTAATCATGTCTGTCAGTACCTCCACTCACCTCGCGATTCACACTGATCTACTGTCAAGCACATGCTTCGCTATATTTGGCTGACAGTCTCTCCTAGCTTACACCTTGGCCTGCTCTCGCTGGCGTTCTTTTTTGCTTTCTTGGATGTTGCATGGGTCCTATGTCGGTTGAGGGCCCAGGCCTCTGCAAGATTGGGGTCATTGCGGACCCACTCCGACGCGATGTCTAACGTGACGAACATGGCCTGGCGCTGCGTGTTGCATCGCTCCTCCTCCCACGCCGCCCTCTCGGCCTCCGTCAGGGTGATGCGCGGTGATGCGTCACTGTCGCGCCCGAGGTAATGCAAGAGGCGCCAGAGAGGGATCCTCCTCCTTCACGGCCTTGTCGCGCTATCTGCAGCGTGGCGGTAACACCGACCAGCCGAAATGGCCGAACGTGCTGCGTGGCAGGGAGGGGGTGCTCCTTCTTGACCTTCTCCTTGACTAGACATCCAATTCAGAAGCCGTGGTTGCAAGGGGGACTCCTGCTTCACGCGACGGCGATCCGGCGACGTCGGCTCCTCCATGACGTGGTAGCAAAGCCGCCAGGGAGATGCCGGATCGCGGTCATGGAGGGACCGCTCGAGGAGGAGATCCAGGTACTCCTTGTCCGACACCACGGCCTCCGCTGAGGCCAGACTTGCCCATCATGGCCTGAGTCTGAACGGACGCAACCTCCCCCATATTTCCTTTTCGATTTGCGGGATTTCGGACGCGTGAACGTTTTGGGCACCGTGTTGGGTCACAAAAAACATCCGAACCTTTGTTGGCGTTTTACGGCAGAGTGTTGAAGATGCCCTAATATCGGTTTTTGCCTGATTTCCCCCCAAATAGGCCGATGCTGAAGACCTTCGTTTCGAAGAAAATCCAATGATTATAAGAGTATAAAAAAACATAGTTTAACAATTCATTGATTTCACTAAATACCCCTGGTTTCTTTGTAATTTTATGATTTCACCAAATTTAAGTAAATTCATTTTGACCTACATTTTCTTTTATCTAGCTTTTCAAACTTAAAATTATTCATATTAAAACAAATAATTGATTTGTCCAAAAGAAATTTACGTACATTCACTATGAACTATATTTTCTTTCATCTTGATTATTCAAATTCGAACAAAAATATGTTGATTTGTCAGAAAAATTTACTTACATTCATTCAGAGCTATATTTTCTTTTCTCTCAATTTAAAATTTAAAATGATTTGAATTCAAAAATAAATTTGATGATTTGTCCAAAAACAATACGTACATATATTGTGCACTGTAATTCCTTTTATGTAGATTTAAAATTAAAAATTATCTGAATTCAATCAATAATTAGTTGATTTGTTCAAAAAAATTTAGGTACATTCATTCTGACCTGTATTTTCTTTTCTCTAGGTTTTCAAACCTAAAATTGTTGGATATCAAACAAAAAATTCATTGATTTTTCCAAAAGAATTTTCGTACATTCATTCTGCACTATTTTTTTTATCTATGTTTGTTAATTTAAAATTATTCAAATTCAAACTAAAATTTAGTTTATTTGTCCAAAAGATTATGTACATTAATTATGCGCTATATTTCCGTTTTATGATGTTTTTTAATTTAAAATTATTTGAAATTTAAAAAAAATCTAGTTGATCTCTCAAAAAATGAATCTAGAATATAAGTTGTTTTCTTACATCCAAAAACCAACAGTGCAACATTTGGACGGTGCGGTCAAGAGACGTCTTCTTAGTCTCTTTCCGGTATAGAAAACCCACGAGCTTTGATGATCAATCTTTATAGGGTGCGTCCACTCCATAGGGAACGAGGAACCTGAACAAAAAAAAGAATCCAAATTTTTTCTAAAAAAGTGAACATTTTTTAAATGAATTTCTTTTGAAAACATCGAAAAAATTGATTTCAAATAAAATTTGAAATTCAGAAAAACAAAAAATAAGAAAAGGAATTAAAAAATAAATAGAAAATTGAAAACGAAATAGAAAAATGAAAAGAGAAAAATGAAACATGAAAAACAAAAAACAAAAAACGAAAATGAAACAGAAAATTGAAAAACTAGTAAAACTGGTTAAGGAAATTTCTAGAAGGTTCCCAGAACCGGCCAGGAACCCTCTTGAAGGTTCCAAAAACAAAATACTATAGCACGGGCGTTATCTCGTAATTGGGCCGGCCCATCTCGGTCGCTCGCCTCTGTGCGAATCAGCAAAGCGACAAATAGGGATTTCCTTCCACTCCATAGAAAATTCTTTCAACTTAATTTTGTTCGCAACCTATGAATTTTTTTTCCTTTTCTCGTAGATCTGTTTATTCAAAATGTTTTATCTCTTAAATTGTGCGTCCAAATCTCGAACCATTTTCACCATTGGATTCCTTGCGTTGAGATATTCAAAACTAGATGCCATGTTGAAAGGTCTTGACAATCTTTTTTCATGCAAAAGACCGGGAAAAAAAATAGAACAGAGAGCATGTTTTTTTCCTTTTCCGAAAGAGGCACGACCATGCCTCTCGCGGAAGAAAAGAAAGCGTTTTTCTGTTTTCGAGAGGGACGGCCATGTCTCTCACGGAAGCAACCTCATGCCTCTCGCAGAAGGAAAAAACAGAAAACACGTTTTTTCTTTCACGAGAGGCACGGTTTTGCTTTCGTGAGGAAACGGAAAATGTGTTTTTTTCTTCCACGAGAGGCACAGTCTTGCTTCCGCGAGAGGCACGGTCGTGCCTCTCGAAAACGAAAAAAAACATATTCTCTGTTTCTTTCTTTCACGAGAGGTATGGTTTTGCTTCCGCGAGAAGCACAGTCTTGCTTTTCTGAGCGGAAGGCTCGTGCCTCTAGGAAACAGGAAAAACAAGTTTTCTATTTTTCTTCTTCCGCGACAGGCTCGATTTTGCTTTCGTGAGAGGCGCGGCCATGCCTGTTTTGGAACGGAAAAAACGTGCTTCCTGTTTGGTTTTTTTGTCCATTCTTTTTTGACTAGTTTTTTGTGGAAAAAAATCGTCAAAACCTATCAACAGGGGGTCTTGTTTTAAAGATCTCGATGCGAGAAATTCAACGATGCAAACGGTTCGAGATTTGGACACACAATTTGAGAGATATAAATGTTTTTAATAAATGGATCTACAAAAAAAGGAAAACTCATAGGTTGTGCGTCACTTATCGCAACCTGGGGAGGTGGGAGTGATCTTTGGAAGGAGTACTCTTTAATTAGTGATTTCGAAGAATCTACGGTTTTTGTTTTGAGTCGCTAAGTAGAATTTTTTTTTATCACCTTGGACACATATGATTTTAGCGGCTTCTCGCAAGGGACAAAAATAATCCTATGCGATGGACGGACCAAAAATTCGAAGAAACACACCTCACTTTAATTATTATTATTATTATAGAAGTGTCATTGTGGTCGAATGGTTGGCGCTCACACATCCAACGAGCTTATGATGCAATAGGTTCCAACCGGGCTTTCCTATTTTTGCACACCCCTTTTCCGTTTTGATTTCTATTTTAATTAGTATTATCCATCATATATAAAGCTAATTGTGCTCATTAAACGTCAAACGTCAGCTGGTCCAGTCGCTGTCTATGCGAGCCGAATCGCAGAAGGTTGAGGATTCGATTCCCAACAATCGCCCTAGCTACTGACACGTTGGCATGCCACACATGCACGGGATACAACCACATATGTATATGAACGGAAGGACAATTTAGACGACCAAAAACGCGTATTTTGCAAATTTATACATCAAATTGATTGCCGCGCGCAAGTTCTAAGACTTGATGTGTATTTACCTCTTTTCTTAAGTTTAAGATAGAATAGAGTCGCACATCAAAACATCTCACAAATCGTCTCTGAGAATAGAGTCGCACATTAAAACGTCTCACAAATCGTCTCTGAGAATAGAGTTGCACATTAAAAACGTCTCACAAATTGTCTCTAAGTTAATTAAAATTAAATACTTAATTTTTGAAGGCTATGTACGATTAGAAGTTTGTGGCGCTTTATAAACGTCTTAAAAATTGTCTTTAGATCGCTAGTGTTCATGAAGGTAGAGACGAATAAAAAAGCGACCCAGAAAAAGCGACCATAGGTGGTGTTTTTGTTGTAGTGTGTGTGGATGGAAACGATGTTTTGATTATATTATTACAACTACGCTAAGACAATGATGATTTTTGGCCTCTTCCACCAAGTGTTTCGCATCCTACATGCATCATATTACATGAACATAATGGTACCATGTAAACACTTTACCGTTGTCTCCATGGCATGTTTCCAACTGTCCAAAGGTGTTGTGCTCCCGCATCCTGTAGTAACACAAGGCTAATAGAATAATCTATCATTGATCCTTACCGGTCTTCCTTGTGCATACATCTAGGGTAGGATTGACGTAAGCTGCAACTATTTTTTAGATACTGCGTTGATAGAGTTATGAACTCAAGATTTCTTTGCTCTAATCCTTTCACTCCATAAAAATCATAACCTACGGACACCGTGCTACTTGTACTAGGAGGGGAATTACGTGTAGAGGACTGAACTCCAAATACTAGCTTGTCTGAATAATAACACTCTACGTTGTCACAAGAAACATATCAGAGAGAACAATAATAATCCGGTGTCATGACTACTTCTGTGCACTCCTTTTAAGATCCTCAACTATTCTTGGAATATTCAGACATCTTAGATTAGAGTCCTTTGGGCACGTTTCATCTTTGCAAACTCGACCAACCTATCGACTTCTGGCAGAACCACCTTGGTAGGTTCTAGTTTGCCAAAGCGCCCCATCCATGCCAGCAAAAGCGGAGTCTTGGTGGCGTGAAGGAGCTCCACACCACAGAGCGCCTTGGTTCCTTGCATCCATGCGACCACACCACCCAACACAATGTCAACATAGCCGATGTTTTCTCCTCCAAAGAACGGCTTCCCCTTGGAGCATTCCCTCAGGGCCCCCTCTAGCATCTCCACTGCTGCAAGTGTTTGCTTTGTCCCTTCATCTTTCTCCTTGTCTGTCTTGTCCACAAACATCTTCCACCATGGAGTGACTAGCTGCAGACACATATGCATATACACAAACAATATATATTACACACTACATCGACAAACTAATAAAACTAGCACATGCACTAGTAATGGTAATAAATGATTAACCTTGTTGTCAATGTAGGCGGCCCAGAATCGAGCCCTAGGTGTTGGTAGGGGTCGGCGGGGAGGAGGGATGATCCCATCCCACGGTAGACCTCGTCGATGTACTCCAACATGGCGAGCGTAGATGGGCACGCCGTTGTGGATGAGCACGGGCACCTTCTTGTTCACCGGGTTGGACTCGAGGAGAAGATCGCTTTTGTTTGGCAAGGTCCTCTTCCTAGTACTCATAGCTCAAGCCCTTGAAGTTGAGCGCGAGCCTCACTCGCAGCGCGAATGGCCCCCTCCACGTCCCCAGAAGCTTTAGCTCTTGCGCGTCTCCCCCTGCTGCCCCTTCTTCCTACGCCGGAACTAAATGACGGAGTATGTAAGAGGAATGCAAGTGTGTTCCATTTCAAAAAAAAAAAGAACTAAATGACGGAGGGGACATATATACATTTTGAGCACGACTATACCGTACATACCTTGCCGCCGGTTGCCGAGTAGGGAGTGGACGACGAGCAAACGATGAGCTTGCGGTTCGCAGACGGCGAGGAATGCACGAAGCGGGCTTGACCGTAGTCCGGCTGTGATCGGCGGACTCGTGCGTGCTGCTGGCAGGGCGACCCGAGGCAAAGCGAGCCCACGAAGAGCCATGGCGTATGTGCGTGCACACGTAGGTACTCTAGTATACAATCGTGCTTGTTTGATTTGTGGCCAGGACGATTGGTAGCTCCAAAGCGAGCCCGTCTCTTTCCAAATAAAGTTGTGTGGAGTACTTGCTCTGTTGTCATGTGCGTTTGCCCCCGCCAATCATTCGTTGCTCCAGAGAGGATCCTATGTCTCCACTGAGCTGCACGAGTGCACCTGCTAGGATCGACGTCCACCGTAAGAAACCTGTCCTGTGGCCGGCTTCCGCTGCATATATGCTATCCGAGATACTGGGTTAATGGGTTTGTTTGGTAGCATTCTCAACCTAGGATGGTTGTTCTCCTCTGATGCATGTTGAGTGTAGACATGTTTAATGCATGCATTTGTTTTTGTTTGGTAGCAGTGTATATGTTAAAACATGCTGAGCTGAGACTTTGTTTGGCAGTCTATATATATTTTCAGTCTTGCACGACCAGCACGCCCTTGAATACATAGCCCATTAAAGAAAAAAAAAGGTACTCTTCGGCCTGGTTTAGGCCGAAGTACATGCAACTTTGTCCTTCCGTTCACGCGAAGTGCCGGGCCGCAGTACTATTTGGCCTGGCAAAAGCCGAAGAGGCCTTTTCGGCCTAAGCATGACCGAAGCCCTGGGCACTCAGTTTTTGGTCTATAACATAGATCGAAAAGGCCTTTTCGGCCTAAGGGAGACTGAAAAGCTCGTCTTTGGCCTTAGCGAGGCCGACGGGGTCATATAATTGATAAAATTGAATTACGGCATACAATTTTTGAATTTGTTAAAATAATAACAATTTTTTTAAAAAAAATCCTGCATATATGCTATCTGAGATACTAAGGGTTTATTTGGAATCATTCTTGACCTAAGATGGTTGTTCTTCTCTGATACATGTTGAGTGTAGATATGCTTAGTGCATGCATTTGCAGTTGTTTGGTAGCGGTGTATGGGCTGAGACATGCTGAGCTGAGACTTTGTTGACAGCCTATACATATTTAGACATGCCGAACAATTTTGAGTTTCAAATATTTTTTTAAAACGTGAACAATTTATGTAAACATGAAAAAAATTATGAAGATTTTTTGAAAATTTAAACAAATTTTGGAATTTAAAAAAGTGCAAATATAATTTTTTTAATTCTGTTTTTTTGAAAATTAAAAAGAAACTAAAAAATCTGAACATTTTTTGAAAATTAAACATAATTTGGAATTTTTGAACATTTTTTGAAAATCTAACCATAATTTGAATTTATGGACCTTTCACGTCGTTACTCACTTTGCTCATGCATGCTGATCAGCGAATGGCTGCTAGGGTGTTCTCTCTTTGTACATGCTACGATGATATTTGGGTTGAGCTCGTGCATGTTGAGGACGCTCTATGTAGGCTACCAAACACCCAAAAGTGGGCTGGGTAGGGAACTTTTGCCCTCACGCATCTTCCATGCACCCTACCAAATAAACCTTAATGTTCTTGTTGGCCAGTTCATGAAGCAGCTGATCGAGGCGTGTGGTCTCGTCTAGTAGACAGAAGAAATCCTATTTGTCGCTCACTGCAGTAATGTGCCTAGCAATCACACAACTGTTGCGGCAGCAGCCACCAACTGGTCCGGCCTGTTTACATTCCTATTGCACAATTTTCAGTCTTGGGACATGTTTTTTCGGTTTTTATTTTTGATTTTCCATTTTGTATTTCTCTCTTGCCTCAAAATTTGTTATTTTTCTTTTCTTTTTTATTTTTACATTTTAATTGCTCAAAATCACAGTTTATAAAAATGTTTTTGAAAAATTTAAATTATTATTATTTTTAAAACATGTTTGCATTATTCCAGAAGAGTTCAGAAAATTCATGGTTCACAAAAAATGTTCTCTTTTTAGAAAAATGATTTTAGTTTTTAAGAATATGTTCACCAATTTTTTTTCTATTTTTTATAATTTTAAAATATTAAAAACAGTTTAAAAGGAATAAGTTTTTTATTTTACTTTTTAACTTTTCCTATTGTGGCTGATCTTTTGTCTACTACCGCTACAATACGCAAAAAGAAATTACTTGACTCGTTAAAAGTGTCAAAATGGGTGTGTCCTGTTGTAGATGACCTATGTGAATAGGTGGACTTTTGACACAGAGAACGACCGACACGATACTCGGGGGCGACGGTCGTGCCCTACCCAGGCTTGACTTTGGTGCCACCTTCCTAATGGCCGCTATGCGGAGGCGATGGTGGCAGACAAACATGGGACCTGGCACCAGCGTCCGACTCAGATCTAGCTTGGAGCTGATGCTGGCAGCTCAAGCACCTTTTGGTGGCTCGGGCAACATTCGGTAGACAGGTGTCGTGAGCGCCCGTGGTCTGTGTGACACCCAGATCCGATGTTGGTGGCGATGGTAGTCGACCCTGCCCAATCGATCGGTGGATTGGGTTGTGAGTCTGCCGTCGAAAGATGATGGCGACGGTGCCAACGGGTGTCGCGTTGATAGATCGTCTAAGATGCGCTTCTCCCGTCCCAACCCCATTTGCTGTAGGCGAAAACATGAGGTTCAAATTTCCTCATATTGGACGATGATGCCACCTTTGTTAGGACCGTCCGGGGCATCATTTTGAAGATGATCTTGGCTTGAGGGACCCGTGGACTGGTGGGAGTATTGTGCTGCAACCGCTTCATTGTATCTCTTGTGTGATTTGGGTGACTGAGGAATGGAGATGATGCACGGCGGTGGGTATCAACGATTCTCCGTTGCAATCTGGCTTTGGAAGGTGATGTGCGGTGGCAGTGTTGGTGATGTTTGAGGGCGATGCAAATGACCAAGTCATCGATGCTCATCGAAGTTGATGGAGGTAGATAGTGACCATGGGATTAGCTTCACATGTCAGATTCAAGTTGGCGACATGCAGTGGCGAACCATGGTGTATTGTTTGTGGGTTATTTGCCATGTCTAGATTTACCACCGAATACACTTGCTTTGAAGGCTAGGGATCGCCAGAGCGTCTCCAATGTGAGATTTTTGCGGTAGTGTCTTTTGTTGTCCCATCGATCAACATCACTCGTGTATCAGCGAATATTCTTGGATCCACATGCGACATTTGGTGATTAGCTGCTTGCCTGGTGTGTGCATGGTTTTTAGCAGCATGGCTGGGTCCATGTCTGGATCGTGCGGGCTTGCATGGTCTTCTTTGGGGCCAGCAACTATTTGGCGAAGATTTATGTTGCTCTTTTTCCGCTCCTTTTGTATTTCCCTCCGTCTTGGCATGTTTTTGGTCCTTGCTAGCATTATCCTATGTGTGGGCACGTTGGGATTGGTTGTGTGTATTCTAGTCGTGCAGTGACCAGGTGTGTGCTTATTGTGTTTGTATCCTCTTGATGCTTCATTATGTGTTAATAAATAACACCCTTTATAGAAAAAAAGGATATGGGTCGACTCTTATGGGTTCAGCAACGTAATTTGGAATATCTATTACCCATACCAAGAAACATTCTGGGCTTCGGCGTTGTGTTTGTTTTTTGGGCTGAAGCAATACATCGGCCTACATGGCCTAATGGCAAAAACCCAGGGTGGTCAATGGGGCACCCTTATATTTCGCCTTCAGCGAGTTTGCTTTCAGACTCGCTGAAGGGGTGAGCGAGCTGGCCGGCCCATGAGTTTAGGAGACGACAACTGCTGTCCTTTTTTTTATCTTTTTTTCTTTTATTTCTGTACTATTTTTTATACTTTAAAATATTCTAAATATATTTATATATATTACAAAAACACTCTTAAAAAATTTGAAAAAAATATTGAACAGGTATTTATAAAATGTTGAACAACTATTTGAAAAACGTTAAACAAGTATTTAAAAAAATGTTGATCATGTATATAAAATGTTGATCAAATATTTGAAAAATGTTGAACAAATATTTGAAAAATGTTGAACAAGCATTTGAAAAAATGTTGATCATGTGTGTAAAAATATTGAATAAGTATTTGAAAAATGTTGAACAAGTATTTGAAAAAATGTTTGAAAAGTATTTGAAAAAATGTTAATCATGTATTTGAAACTATTACAAGTACACATCGCGCCAACGACTTGTTGCGTGCAAGACACGTGCGCAGTGGCTAGCTTAGCGAGCCCTCTCCAAGAAGAGCAGAGATTGATCCCCACCTCTCCCATTTTTCCATTCCCTTTACAGTTTAACTGTGTGCAAAAATGGGCCGGCCCAACTATTCTACACCCTTCATCGAGAGTTTTCTACGGGCTCGCTTAATGCGAGAAATAGTCGGAGTGGGTCCATGGTCCACTCTGGCCACCTTCGGGCTACAACATGAACATTTTATTTATGCGGATTTGATTCTCCATGGTTCTCACGAAATAGCTATCTAAGTAACAATATAATGCTCCATTGATGGCAATCTCGTCGTGTAATGTGGCATATTTATAGCAACGGCTTAGATATCACTCCCTTGCATAAACAATAATATAATAAATACAAGTTTCTCCTTCTATGTATATAAAACAATTCTCCACATTCTTCAAAATAGGGTTCAAACCACCTGTCGTTACTTCTATAAAGGATGCTGGAGTAACCGCCTCCTCATGCTATAAAGAATGCTGGAGTAACCGCCTCCTCGGGCCATCCAGACGATTTTCTCTGTCCGCACCGTCTGATCTTTTTAGTGATGTACATTTTCGATGTCTAGGAAGTGGTGGGACATTGATTCTTTAGTTACATTAGTGCAACCTAAAGAGGTGGATGATGAGTGGACCTCATTACGTGTGGGTCGTGACACGTCTCCAACGTATCTATAATTCACTACTACAGGACCGAACACCATGACCCCTTATCAGTGACCGACCAGTTTGGGACGGTCACTGATGAGGGTCATCACTAGCCGGCCACTCTAAAGGCATCAATGATGACAATCACCACTGAACGACCAACTTGGGGGATCACTGATGACTTGTCATTGTTGATCCCATTCCCCTAGTGTTCTAGACTGATCACCGATGACACATGAGTCATCACTGACCGGCCACAAACATTAGGTGGGTCACTAATAATAAGTCAAGAACGACCGGCCAGTTTTACAGAGTGGTCATTGATGAATTATAGTTTTCACTGTCCGTTCGTTCCAAATTAGG
>NC_041391.1:697782767-697812545 GCF_002162155.2 Triticum dicoccoides | reverse complement strand
ATGATCCTCCCCGCTCCCGAGAGCTTGTCTGTGCGGCTCCGAGCTGATCCCCGGGGATATAAAAGGTAGGAACCCAATTTTTTCTCATCTGTTCACTCAGTTTCCCCTTCCTCATCCATTCAAACACATGGGAGTGAGAGGAGGGCATAATCTGTAGCCATCATCGTTGTCGCTGGGTTCCTGCAACATAACAAGCTACTCTGGCAGTCGCCGGCGTTCCTTCGCCACTGATCCTCATCTTTCAGTCAATTCACACAAAAAAGGCCGAGAGCTCACATCCTTATTAACCCTACCCTGATCCCCTTTTCATTGTGTTGTGATTTACTTCAACGAATTATAGGGTCAATCAGATCTTCATGTATATCCACTATGACTAGATCAATAAGAGTAAGACGTCCATTAATTTGCACACAAATGTTTTTTTGACACCCACTGCTTGCTTATGAGTGGAATCAACAATGTTCAATTTAAGCTTGCTAATAAAAAAAGATTGTCATATAAAGACTTACAATGATGGAAGCACTAGCCCCTAGATCACATCATGCTTTGAACTTGTTAATTCCCAACTCTAGTTCAATAGTAGGCTGAAATATGTCCTCTTGTTGAGCCAACAACTTATCAATCAATCTTTTATATTCCCAATTTAATGCGTGTAAGTTTGTGGGAACAAGATGAATGCATTTTTTGTGGGGTTCATATTCTCATCCTTCCAGAACTGGTTTCTTCAAAAAATTCGTCATTTTAGCGAAATCTTTCACAATGTAATTGTTGTCAAGTATTTCAGACATGTCTTCATCATTCCTCATCATCTTTACTGTTTATATCGGATTTGGTTCCAGTTTACCTGGAAATTTGGCTTCGATGAGGGTTTTGCTCTTAGCTATTTTAACAACTTGTGCCTCCATATTGCGCGTTCATTCTTGAGGATCATGCACATCAGTTGTTAGTCTGGCTTTATGGGTCATTTGACGAAGACAATAATCATGAGCTTTCAAGAGTTTGCGTAAAGGTATTGTTTTGCTCAAGTTAGGTAGTAATAAAAGCTTTGAGGGTTTTCTCTAGGGTTTGGCGATTAGCGTTATTATCCCCTCAATTATAATTATTCGGTGTTCATGCAGTGTTAGGATATGGTTGTTTCTTATAATTAGAACCATTTTTTTATCCTTCCACCCATGACTGTAAGTATTGCGAGCAATAAAGTTGACATCACTGGCATTAGCTTCACAAAATCATTTATGAGGACTTTCTCTTTACCTTTTATCATACCCTATGAGCTCACCAATTTTTACCATAAGCTCTTCATTCTTTTGTTCATTGATGTCATTTACCTTCCTAGACGTGGATCTATTAACATGCCATTGAGCATGGTTTTTCTTACATATCATCCGGGAGTTCATATGCTTGAGTAGCCTGTTTTCCCATGATAGTTTCGCCTGCGACAATGTCAAACATGTTGTTTGATAAAGTGTTTAAGGCATTATAAAATACATTAAGGATTAGCCATTCCTTTGATGCCATGCTTAGGAAAGTTTCTAACGCCTTCCTCATGCATTTGCACTCAAGCGCCAATGGCTCGCGGTCTTCCTACCTAAAAGCTGAAATATTAGCATGTGGTTATACGATTTTTGCAGGTAGAAAATATTTAGTCACGAACATATTGGAGAAACTAATTGCTCCTTTAGATAATACTAATTAGACATTATTTAGGCAAAATTATTAATGAAAGGAAATAAGTGTAATGTTTATGTGCATCGGGATCAATATCTTTTATGCGAGTCATGTCATAAAGTTCTGTAAAAATATGCATATGCATACTTGCGTACTCCACAGCAGAGCCTTCAAATTGGTTTTGCTGAACCATAGTTAGTAGGTTTGGTTTTATCCCATTCTCATTTTTTACATCATGTTGTGCAATAAGTGCACACATATAATCATTATTGGGAGTAGCAAACATCACAAGCTTTTTGTTAGATTTAATACAATGATTTTGTGTTTTCTTAACTTGGGAAATAAAAATAACAATGACAATAAATAAAAACTAAAACTAAAATAAATAACAAGACTCTAGTAACCTCACTAGGGTAGGAAAAATACTTCCCCAACAACGGTGGCAGAAAAAAGGTTGATTACCTTTGACCCAGTTTCGGATGTAGATATAGCCTCCCTCCATAGAGACCATAGGAATGGATTTATCAAATCTAGGAAGTGAATTAAGCTTAGTGAATAAGTACCTTCAAGTACTTTGTTATTTCAAAGTGTTAATCAACAATGGCAGCGGTAAACACCATTACATATATCATCTGAACATATTATGTGGGAGATGCATACTAATAACAACACGACCGACTCCCTCCGACATTGAGGATCTATTTTTCAACCTCAACCCTATCCGATTCGTGGAGTTACCTTGTTTATTAACAAAATATCTAGACCAACACATTGAGTGTGTCATAGTCTCCCCAGAGACTTGATTTTGCCTACCATACTGGCCTAGTGTCACCTCTGCACTTTACCTCTCTGTCCAGATCTTGGGAGTCTCGGGTACCAGTGAGCCCTGGGATTGAGGTAGAGACAAAGAGGCAAAAGTTTGCACAATAATATGGAATAAATCTATCTTTAAGTAATGTGGCGACCCCGCATTGCGCATACACAGGGATGTGAGGCTATGTAAGTGCATCTAGTGCCCCTTAGTGATTTTGATGTATTGAAGACTTATAGGTTAAGGGACTAATGCCTTTATGAGTGTACACAGGTCTATAAGTCTATGAGGAGTTTGATATTTGCAGAGAAAGTCGACCCCTAAAAATGAAGTTCTTCAACTGAAGACTTTGATATTCTGAAGACTTTCTGAAGACTTTGAAAGTAAAGAAATTGGTGTGACCTTGAAGACTTGATATTCATTTGTGGAACATGAAGCGTGAAGACTTTTGTTTTCGTAGTTTCATTTTCTCTTTCTTGAGTCGTAGGAAACACCGTACTGTTAAAGGGGGTCGAGGAAATACTAAGGAAAAATTTCCAAGTGATGCTCAACTCAAAATCCTACACCTACCAATCCCTTCGAGTGAAGCCTTTGGAAATCTCCTACAGTTCAGTCATTTTCTTCAGTGACAGAGACAAAGTTCTTCTGGTCGCTGATGAATTTGTTCTGACTGAGGAGTTAGGAATTCGTCAGTGCGAATTACCTACACAGTGAGGAACATGATAGCCCTGAGGAATTTGAGAGTCAAATTTCCGACCGTTGCTGTGCTGCGCGCCAGCTGTCCCAAAATATCTTATCCACCTAACGGTCATATCATTGAAGGGCATTTATGTCTTATCATGTCGGGCTGCTCCCTAGGCTATAAATAGCCCCCCCTACAACCACTAGCTGGTTGGCTGCTCCGAGAGAACTTGACACTTGTCATTTGAGAGCAACCCATCCTCCGAGGACTTTGAGCGAAAATCATCAAGTGAGGAAAATCCCAAACCCAAACACCTACAAACCCCAAAGTGATTGAGCATCACTGAAGAAATTGATCCTGCGTGGATCCGACGCTTGTTACCTTTGAAGACTGTGCTTCTTCTAGACGGTTAGGCGTCAAGGTCTAGAGCATCCAAGAGGAATTGTGGATCACCGAGTGACCAAGTCTGTGAAGGTTTGGAAGTCGCCTGAAGACTTACCACGAGTGATTGGACGGGATCTGTGTGATCTTAGTTCAAGGAGAATACGGTGAGGACTGGGTGTCCTGAGCTACGTGCTCAGAGACTGGGTGTCCGGGACTGCGTGTCCTCGAGTTTAAATACTCAGCCGCTCCAACCAGGCATACAACTGAGACAGCAGTTGGAACTGGTTTACCAAATCATTGTCTTCACCAACCTACTGGTTCTATTTCCTCAACCCTTTCATTTCCTCATTACTGTGTTGAGTGTTTGTTCATATCTGTGTTTGAAGACTTTGACTGAAGACTTTCTCAATTTCCCCAGTTCAATTTCTTCAGTCTGTTTGTCTTCATCTTGTGTTATCCTGTGATTACGCTTTCTGTACTCTATGCTAGTCTTCATTTCATCATGATGAACATGCTTGTATTCTGTTATGCTTACTTCTGAGTACTTATTCCGCTGCTAATAGTTCTTCGCTAAGGAATTTCCTCACTGGCAAATTCCTCAGTGAAGAATTCATAAAAATCGCCTATTCACGCCCCCTCTAGTTGACATAACGCACTTTCAATTGGTATTAGAGCAAGGTACTCCCTTGTTCTGTGTGATTTTGGTTTAACCGCCTGGAGTTTTAGTTATGTCGACCGCAGGTATGATCAAGGTCTCGGCTGGGTGTCCTACCTTTGATGGAACGGACTACCCCTACTGGAAAAACAAGATGCGAATGCATCTCGAGGCAATTGACAACGATCTCTGGTATGTTGTGGAAAATGGTGTTCCCTCTGTTTCACCCTCACTGAACGCTACCGATGTGAAGAGATTCAAGCAACTCGATTCTCAAGCGAAGAATATCATATGTGGCCATCTAAGTAAAGGACAGTATGGAAGAGTGAGTGCTTTGGAAACTGCTAAGCTTATCTGGGATAGGCTGTCCAAAGTGAATGAAGGAGTCTCAACTCAGCGCGACTCTTGAGTTGATGTTCTTCGAAATCTCTTCAACCGCTTCAAAAGACTCGACAATGAAAATGTCCAACAAACCTTCGATCGCCTCACTGACATCTCAAATGAGCTTCAAGCCCTCGGTGCCACTGACATCACTGACCATGAGGTGGTGAAGAAACTGTTGAGATCGCCTGATTCCTCATTTGATACTCTGGGTCTGATGATACAAGAACGGGCTGACTACAAGTCTCTTGATCCTGCCGATATCCTCGAAAGGCTAAATACTCACGAGTTCCAGCTTGCTGAAAAGAGAGATCTCTATGGTTCGAGCTATGGCAAACCACGTGCCCTGAAGGCCAAGGTTGTGTCTGAGTCTGAATGTGAGGACTCTGGTAGTAGCCTTGGTGATCCTGAAGAACTGAGCCAGGAGCTAGCACTGCTCGTGAAGAAATTCCAGAAGTTCTCAAGACGTGGTCGCTTTGGAAAATCCTCAAGAAGCAGTGATTCCTCATCAAGTAACTATAAGAGAAGGCTGTGCCACAAATGCAAGAAACCTGGTCATTATATTCAAGATTGTCCTCAGTGGGAAAAGGAATTGAAGAAGAAGAAATACAAGGATTACAGTTCTGATGATGCGAAGAAGAAGAAGAAATCATCAAAATCTTCGTCATCAAAATCCTTGAAGTCTTCATCTCACAAGAAGAGCAGCTCCAAGAAGGCTCGGGCATTCATTGGCAAGGAAATGGACTCTGAAGCTGAATCTGAGGAAAATGAGGAAGAGGAGGCGTCTGAAGAATCCGAATCTGGGGTGGCGAGTCTGGCTTTCGCTACTGTTTTCATTAGCAAGTCCATCTTCAACACTGAAGAAACTGACCCCACCGACAAGCCTGATGAAGATAACGATGACTACGCTCCCACCTATTGCTTCATGGCAAAAGGTGCAAAGGTACTCAAATACACCTCCTCTGAATCTAGTGAAAATGAATCTGATGAGAATCTCAAGCCCAGCTACTCTAAACTTGCAAAGATTGCTATAAAACAACAAAGGGCTCTTGAAAAGGTTCAAAACATGCTAGACAAAAGTGATGATATGTTGGGTGAAGAAATGGGTCGCACTAAAGCCCTGACTGAAAATCTTCAGAGATTTCAGTCTAGGTTTGATAACCTTCAAAGTCATCATAACACTCTCTTATCTGATCATGAGAAACTTTCTTATGAATTTCTTCAAAGAAATCAAGATCTTGAGAAGCTAAGAGTGAGTTATGAAGATCTTCAGAAGGAGCGCGATTCATTACTTGCTCAATAAATCAACACTTCTCAGGAAGAATTTGTTCCTCCATGCTTAAAGTGCATTGAACGTGAATCTGCCAATTCTTCACCTGAATGTTCAAATGCTTCAACTGTTAAAAATTCTTCACCTGCCTCTGCTATCACTAATTCCTCATCTGAGGACATTGCTAGTATCACTGACGATGCAGGGCTGAAGGAACTGTACACGACAGGCATGTACAAAAGCCTCAAAGGGCATCAGATTCTCTGTGATGTGGTCAAAAAGCAGATCCTCAACAGAAACCCTAGGAAAAAGGGTATTGCCTTTGAGAGGAAACTTAATGCTGATGAAACATATTGGAAGCCTGAGCAGTACCCCAAAACCTCATGGGTTGCTGCAAAGGGACCTCCAGTTGATCCATCCATGTTATCTGGCTTTACATGTGAATCTCCTCATTCTTCTGATGAGTCATTTGACTCCAACTATAAACTATTCAAAAATCAGAATGGTGAAGTATTTGCTAGATATGTTGGGACTAACTGCAGGAACGGTTCCCCTATGAAGAAAATCTGGGTTCCCAAAAGTTATGTTGAAAGTCTTCAGGTGAATGTCCTCATGACACCACCTGTGAAGAATAGGAACCCCAGAACAAACTCTTCATATGGACCTAATTCTTCATATGGATCCAAGTCCTCATATGGACCAAATTCCTCACGAGGATCAAATTCCTCAAATGGATCAAAGTCCTCATATGACTATCATCGTGCTAACAACTCTGTTTCGCAGGGTAAAGCTAAGGGCTACGAATATGCACATTATTCTTCAAATCATTATGTTCATAAGTCCTCGAAGAATTTCTCTGCTTATTCATATGCTTACCCTAACCCCTCATATGTGAAACGAAATTGTTTGGCTTCTATGCCACCATTCTCGTATGGTGCTCGCAGAGTGATGAACTCTTTGCCACCCCTTCAGATGTGGGTGGTGAAGAAAAAGAACTAATCTCTTCTGCAGGGTCAGGTCTCCAGACGTGCCTTAACGTCTGAAGAATTTGCTGGGGACCTGACAAAATTGCCTGAAAGGATGCAGGCTAACCATGATGAAATGAACTTTCATTTCACACGTCCTCATACTGCTATATCTGTTTACTGCTTGATGAAATTGATCTGATGAACTTGATATCATATTCTTCATTGATGAAGCATATGAGATTGTAAGTTACACTAATTCATCTGCAGGATGATCAACCCAAAACCACTGAATGGGTCCTCGATAGTGGATGTACAAATCACATGACTGGTGACAAGATGGATGCTCCCTTATCACCGTCACATCTGAAGCATATCATCTTTGCTGACAAAGGCAAAAGTTAGGTATTGGGTCTTGGTAAGGTTGCGATCTCTAAGGATAAACACATGGACAAAGTCATGCTTGTTGAGTCCTTAGGATACAATCTCATGTCAGTCTCAATGCTTTGTGATCTTGATATGGTTGTTGTCTTTGGCAAGTATCGCTGTGTTGTGATTATGGAAGCTGACAATTCCAAAGTCTTCGAAGGCTTTAGGAGAGGAGATTTGTATATTGTTGATTTCTCTACAGGACCACAACCAGCCGTGTGCCTACTTGCAAAAGCTTCAGAAGGCTGGCTATGGCATCGACGACTTGGTCACGCAGGCATGAGGAATTTGCACACGCTTGCGAAAAAGAAGCATGCCATTGGCATTGAGAATGTCAAATTCCTCAAGGATCACTTATGCGGAGCCTGTGAAGCTGGAAAAATGACCAAGGCCAAGCATCCAGCGAAGACTATCATGACCACTACCCGTCCATTCGAATTGCTTCACATGGACCTCTTCGGACCTAATCATTACTCAGCAGTCACTAATGCTGCTTCTCTATATGGTTTTGTCATTGTTGATGATTACTCTTGATATACATGGGTACACATTGTTACTTACAAACATGAAGTGCAGGAAGTCTTCAAACGATTTTCTTCGAGGGCTTCAACCAACTTTGGTGTGAAGATCAAGCACATCAGAAGTGACAATGGAACTGAGTTCAAGAATTCCGGTCTTGATGACTATCTTGATGAACTTGGTATTACTCATGAATTATCTGCTCCTTATACTCCTCAGCAAAATGGCGTCGTGGAGCGCAAGAACAGAACTCTTGTTGAGATGGCTCGCACTATGCTTGATGAATACAAAACGCCTGATCATTTTTGGATTGATGCAATTGATACTGTGTGCCACATCATCAACAAAGTATATCTTCACAAATTCTTCAAGAAGACGGCCTATGAACTCCTCACTGACAAGAAACCCAATGTGAGTTATTTTAAAGTCTTCGGTGCTAAATGTTGGATTAGAGATCCTCACCACAATTCTAAATTTGCACCGAAAGCACATGAAGGTTTCATGCTTGGTTACGGAAAGGACTCGCACACCTATAGAGTCTTCAACATTGTTCTTCACACGATTGTTGAAACTGTAGATGTGCGGTTCGATGAAACTAATGGCTCGCAAAGAGAGCACCTACCTTCTGTGGTAGATGAACCAGCACCTGAGGATTCTATCAAGTTCAAGGCAACTGAGGATGTCATTCCTACTGAAGAATTTGCTGAAGAATTCATTCCAGTACGCGAAGAACATCGAGCTGACGCACCTGAAGATAATGCTGAAGACAATGGTGCTGAGGAAAATGATCAAATACCTCGACGACAACCAGCTCATCCTCGCGTTGCAAAAGAAGTACAAGTTGACAAGATCATCGATGACATTGAAGCGCCAGGTCCTCTCACACGCTCAAAAGCTTCACATTTATCTAACTTTTGTGGGCACTATGCTTTTGTCTCTATCACAGAGCCCACTAAGGTAGATGAAGCATTTTTGGAGCCGGAGTGGATTCAGGCTATGCAAGAAGAATTACATCAGTTCGAGCTCAACAATGTCTGGGAACTGGTCAAACGTCCAGATCCTCGCAAGCATAATATCATTGGCACAAAGTGGATCTACCACAACAAACAAGATGAAAATGGCCTTGTGGTAAGGAATAAGGCACGACTAGTAGCTCAAGGCTACACACAGGTTGAAGGAATTGATTTCGATGAAACTTTTGCACCTGTTGCTAGACTTGAGGCTATTCGCATATTACTTGCTTATGCTAATCATCATGATATCATCTTATATCAAATGGATGTGAAAAGTGCATTCCTCAATGGTAAGCTTGAGGAAGAAGTATATGTTGCTCAACCCCCAGGTTTTGAAGTTCCAAAGAATCCTGACAAAGTCTTCAAACTTAATAAGGCCCTCTATGGCCTCAAGCAAGCCCCTCGGGCGTGGTATGATACATTGAAGGAATTCTTCGTGAAGAATGGCTTCACACCAGGTTCACTCGACCCTACTCTCTTTACTAAATCTTATGATGTTGAACTATTTGTGTGCCAAATATATGTTGATGATATTATCTTTGGCTATACTGACCAACGTTATAGTGATGAATTTGCCTATATGATGAGTGAAGAATATCAAATGTCTATGATGGGAGAGTTGAAATTTTTCTTAGGTCTTCAAATTCGTGAACAGTGCAATGGCATATTCATATCTCAGGAGAAATACCTCAAAGATGTACTGAGGAAATTCGGCATGCAAGATTGCAAAGGCGTCAAAATTCCTATGCCCACAAAAGGCCATCTATGCACTGATGAAAATGGTATTGACTTCGATCACAAGGTATACCGCTCCATGATTGGTTCTTTATTGTACTTATGTGCATCTAGGCCAGATATAATGCTTAGTGTTTGCATGTGTGCCCGATTTCAAGCTGCACCGAAGGAATCACACCATAAGGCTGTGAAGCATATTCTTCGATATCTAGCTCACACACCAACACTAGGATTATGGTACCCCAAGGGCTCTGTTTTTGATCTCATTGGATATTCTGACTCTGACTATGCTGGTGATCGTGTGGACTGCAAGTCAACTTCTGGCACTTGTCATTTCCTCGGACGATCTTTGGTCTGTTGGTCCTCGAAGAAACAGAACTGCGTATCACTGTCTACTGCGGAAGCTGAATACATTGCTGCTGGCTCTTGCTGTGCTCAACTGCTTTGGATGAAGCAAACGCTCAAGGACTATGGCGTCAACGTGAAGAATGTGCCTCTCCTCTGCGACAATGAGAGTGCCATCAAGATTGCTCACAACCCAGTTCAGCACTCGAAGACAAAGCACATTCAAATTCGTCATCATTTTCTTCGTGATCATGTGTTGAAGGGCGACATCTCCATCGAGCACGTGAAGACTGAAGAACAGCTAGCTGATATCTTCACTAAGCCCTTGGATGAGAAGAGATTTAGCAAGTTGCGGTGTGAGCTAAATATCTCAGAATCTTCGAATGTTCTTTGAAAAGGACACACATCCTAACACTTATGCAAAATTGATGACTTAGATGTGCAACACATGAAGAAACGTTTTTCTTCAATCAATGAATAATGATACTCTAAGTGTGAAGAAATTAATGAAGAATTTGATTCTCAGAACCCTACGACAATTGTACGCGGTGTCTGAAATCATCATTCTTATACGGTGGGTCATGCCACCACAAAAAGTTGAAAATCTTCAATTTGAGTTTTTCCTCAGTTTTGAAATTCTTCAGTTTTTTTAAATTCTTCAACTTTGCAAAATCTTCACTGTTTCCTTCTTTTTCTTCATTGGCTATATATATATGAGTTTATGTC
Organism: Triticum dicoccoides; assembly: GCF_002162155.2. NCBI lineage: Eukaryota > Viridiplantae > Streptophyta > Magnoliopsida > Poales > Poaceae > Triticum > Triticum dicoccoides. The sequence goes on along the minus strand of NC_041391.1, from coordinate 697,801,962 downwards.
CTCTACAAGATTCACTTATAGCTACTTCTTCAAGTTGTTTTTTCTGCTAAGTGAATGTGATCGGACCCTTCCCCTCTATGCTATACTCAACCCAATCTATTCACAAATTCTTCATGTGCGTTCTATTTGAAACTCGTTCAAAGTCTTCACTGTGTCCTTGGCAGCTGAAGAAATTGCGAACGAAACTGATAAAACAAATCTTATCCAAATTTTCGGTTTTGCCGCTCAAACTGTTCCGCATCCCACGATGCATTATTCTATTCACCCACGATCGTACACGATCTCCACTACACAGTACGTGGGTGACACATGTTGCGTGAAGGAGAAAGGGCAGGGGCACGTTCGTCCTAAATCTTCGGGCGAACAGTTTTTCACCGTGTCTATAAATACCCCTCTCCCCTTCCTCACTTCATTTACTCCGCTCGACCATCTCTCTCCCGCTCGAGCTCCTCAAACCCTAGCGCCACCACTACTCCATCGTCGCCGGTGAGGAAGAGCTTCGTTGCCTCGACCTCGTCGCCGTCGTACTCCGCCGACCGCGGAAATCTTCACTCCGCCGCCGCCGTAGCTGTCTTTCTCCGCCGAGTTAGGGCAAGGAAGATCTAACCTGACGAACTTCCCGTCTGTTCTTCTCAGTTCGTCGTGTTCTTCATTTCAGGTAATTAAAAGTTACTTTTATTACTCGCTTTGATTCTCAAGCTTTCCTGAAAATCTTCAAAGGTGTTTATTCTTCAAATCTTCACACATACGAACACCACACACTTCATATGATCTTGAACTGTTTCTCTAAGCAACCATTTTCTTCAAGATTCCCTAATTTTGTGGATCTTCGATCTATACAACTCTGGAACCTAAGACAAGAACGCTTAGTGAAATTCCTCAAGGTTCATCTGGTCAAATTCCTCAAAACTTGTTCTTTTCAAAAACCTTCTCAGAACGCATATGACCTCTCCAAATTCCTCGCACCTGTACTCTGTTCACAGGTACTCATGTCTGCTGCTGAATCACTAGGTTCTCATCAACTTAACTCATTTGCAGCGTTCCTCGAAGAAAAACTGCATACTTCTTCAGAGAACTCATTTGTTCAAATTCCTCAACTGAAGAATATGGCAGACGGTAAGAAGCCGCAGAAAGGAGGAAAGAAACCTGAGGTTATGACTGCGTTTGAAATCCCCGAGGAAATTTATGCTGACTATTGCACACCTGATGAAGCAAAATATGGCAAAGAAAACAAAAATCAGCGCAAGGTGCGCATTCGGAAGATTGAACGGAGATGGGCAAGGGAATGGAGGGAATACAGATATGTTACTCCAAAGTACATGAAGAAATTCTCCCTCAATCCTCCATGCCCAAGAGCTCCATTGGCACCTGGCCAAGTAGCTGACCCCACAAGCATCAAACGTGGTGAGGACTTTCCTGAAGAATGGGCTAAGCGCCAAGTCAAATTGGCAAGACAAGCCAAGGAGGCAGTGAAGAAATTCAATGAGGATTCTGCCACTGCTACTGCTACTGAGGCCTCAGTCAAACCGAGGAAATCCATGCCAAAGAAGCCTGCTCGTAAGCCAAGTGCTTCACCAACAGCGCCCTCACGGCCAAGTTCCTCAACAGCGCCCTCACGGCCAAGTTCCTCAGCAGCGCCCTCATGGCAAATTCCTCACACTGCTACTGCTCCTTCAAAGTCCTCAGCTCCTGTGCATCTGACTACATGTCAAAGGACTGCTGGTTTCTCGATTGCCTCTGGTGTTTCAGCAAGTTCCTCAGCTGCACCAAAGTCATCATCTGGCCCGACTCTGCTGAAGACCAAAGCAATAGCTGGACGAGGTCCTCGGCCAAGTCCAAAGAAGAAACAGGTCGCATTCCATGTGCCTTCTGATGATGAAGCTTCTGATGATGAACTCGAAGAAATCATCAGAGACAGACAGGTGAAGGCCGCTAGAGCCAAAGGCACATCTGTGCCACTGCTGTTGGATCCGAGGAAAATCCTCGATTATATTGATCTCTGGCACAAGGATCCAAACACCCCCATGCCTGATTTTCATCTGACCGCTGGTCAAAGTCACATGCTGACCCATTTCATCACTGAAGAGAAATGGAAGTTTGAAAAGGCAAGAGAGATTAAGAAAGCTCAATACAGAAAGGAGAAGCTCCTGAAGAAAAACGTTGTCAGAATGACACCTGAGGAACTTCTCCAGGCTCAGTCTGAAATTCAAGCCCTCAGCAAGGATTTTGATGCCTACTATGCTGATTGGCAAGGAGCCAAAGTCAGATTCGTCAACCTGACGAAGAAATTCACCAATGTTACTGCTCCGACGCAACATGAAATTCCTCAGGCTAAAGTCTCAGCTCAGTCGACTGAAGAACATGCCAGCACCGCTGATGAAGTTCAGGCTGCTGATGAAAATGCTAGTTCCAGGGCTGATGATCCCATTTCAGCCGCTGAAGAAATTGCCAGGGCATCCACTAGTGGTGCGCCTGAAGAAACTGAAGAAGTCAGGGCAACTGCATCAGTTGCGCCTGAAGAAAATCAACCAGATTCCTCAGCTCCATCTGCACCTACACCAACTCCAATTCTTCCATGTGCATTTGTTGTGAAGAAGACCAAGGTTGCAGAGCGAGCTGCAGTAAAGAAAAGGAAGGCATCAGCTGTGTCAAACTCTTCGGCTGCGAAGAAACTTAAGCCAATGACCAGCTCACTCGAAAATCTAATTGATGTTGTTCCTATTTCCTCCATGCCATCAAAGGACCTTGTTCCTTTTGGAGAAGACTATGAGATCCCCATCGGATCTGATGAAGAACATCATTCTGCTGCTTCGTTAGAGCAGATTGATGAAGAAATTGAAGTGGACGCAATCCCTTCAATGCCAGTCATTTCCTCAGCTATGCCTCAGTTCACAGCTGAAGAGGCTGGTGTTGAGGAAATTGAAGATGAAGATGTGGATATAGGGTGCACCACACCTGTGATGAATGATGACTTTTGGGAAAGTTAGCATCCCAATACTCCTCTCTTCACCCCGATCCAACAGATTCCTCAGTCCCCTGCACCAACAGTTCAAATGGGCTCTGAAGAAACTCAACCCACTCTCTCTGTGCATGAAGAAATTCCAGTCACTAGTGCTGATGGACCTGCTGCTGCTGATCCTCATACTGCACCTATTGAGGAACAAGAAATTCCTCAGCCTGAAGAACCTGAGCTCGCGATTCCTGAGGTGGTGATGCAACTCACTGACATCCCTCTGCCAAAGCAAAAGAATCCGTTCTCAAGCAAACAGAAGTTCAAGGCTGAAGATTTCCTTGCCGAGCATGTATTCTTCACTGATTATAATCCATATGATTCTGCTCGCATAAGGAAGAGGCATTTCTGGACTGCCAGCCAAGCCAATTTCTATTCCTCAGTGCTCTTCAACAAAGACAAAGTCTTCGATCATGCACATATTCCTCATGTGGACATGGAGTCTCTGCCCGGCTTTGAGCTTGTCCTCAGTGTTCTTCACAATGCAGGACTTCTAAATTTCTGCATTGATATCTGTGACTGGAATGAAGAACTCATTCTTCAATTCTATGCAACTCTGCACATCACCGGAGACGCTGAAGACGTGAACTCCTGGGTATTAGACTGGATGTCTGAAAATACTCACTACAAGGCACCTGTAACTGAATTGCTTCATGCTCTACCACTCAGTCCTCCAGTTGATGATGCTCGTTGTATCTACAACGAACCAGAACTTTCAAATCACTATATGCAAGTGCTGATGAAGCATTTGAAGCCAAGGCAGGCCCCAAGAACCAAATTCCTCGTCAAGGAATTACTCTATGTGCCTCGGACTGTCTATCGAATTCTGACGAAGACAATGAGTCCCATCAAAGGCCACGACTCAAATGATGAAGAAGTCGTTGGCATCATGAAGAATATGCTTTTCAACATCATTCATGGCGTTCCCATCAACTTCCATGATTTCTTCATGAGGACTCTGGCTAATATTGCTATGTCACCATTCGAGCTGAAGCCCTATGCTCCTTGGATTATGAGATTCATCAGGGCAAGATCTTCACTGAATTACAAAGCTGACACTCTGAACCACGGTAGCTACTTGCCTCCCATTGAAGTCCTCAAACGTACCGTTTCATCAGCTGATGATAAAGGCAAGGCCGCTGCTGTGATCGATGAAGGCATTCGTCCTTTGGATTGTCAATTTCGCAAGGCTGCATCTTACTCTACCAATGACGATTCTGCCACACATGACTCTGCCGCCAATACCTCAGCCAAGCAAAATCCTCAAGCCACAGCACCCAGGGTGATGACTGACCATGAGTTACTCCTCAATCTTCATCAGAAGGTTGATCGCAATCATAAATGGGTCAAGCGTCAGTTTGGTTCAATTCTTCACAAAATGACCTCAACACACAATGCAGTGAAGAAAAACCAATACTACCTGCATGAAACCTTCAACCGTACCTGGGCTGTTCTCTCTCATGTCTACAGCGCTGCTGATCTGAAGAATATGGGTCTCAAGGAATTATTTGACTGGTCTGCACCTCCACTGAAGAAATTCAAGAAGGTCAAAGTTCCTTCCTTGGTGGCCAGCTCCTATTCTTCATCGCGTGACACTGATGAGTATGAAGATTTGGACGACACTGCGGCAGGCCCTACTACAACAAACAACCCCGACAACGCTGGCGCTCCTCCATCGACTTGAAATTCTTCAGGGGCGTTAGTCCTCAGTTTCAATCCCTTTGGTCATTTGATGACAAAGGGGGAGAAATCTGAGTTAGTCTTCAAGCGGGTCTATATTAAGGGCATTTTTTTAAGTTACAACTCTCGTTCTTCTGAGACTTTTATTTGGATCGAGTTGTAATCTTAAACCCGATGGTGCACTGATACTTTTGTTGCATTATGCTCTGCATGCTTATTTCCTTGTTAATGACATTGCACGCATGCTGAATCTCATCAGGCACCATATTTCATCATGCATTTCAAATTCTTCATATTATATATCAAATGCGTGTATGAATTACAAGATATAGGGGGAGATCTCCATGATTCAACTCTTCAAATGTGCGATGCTTCAAAAGCAAATTCCTCACTATGCACATCTTCAGGGGGAGTTCTTCTATATCTTGTAATCAAATTCCTCAATATCAGTGTATACACTTCATATATTTATCCCCGTTGAAAACTTAACCTATGTTGTCATCAATCACCAAAAAGGGGGAGATTGTAAGTGCATCTAGTGCCCCTTAGTGATTTTGGTGTATTGAAGACTTATAGGTTAAGGGACTAATGCGTTTGTGAGTGTACACAGGTCTATAAGTCTATGAGGAGTTTGATATTTGCAGAGAAAGTCGACCCCTAAAAATGAAGTTCTTCAACTGAAGACTTTGATATTTTGAAGACTTTCTAAAGACTTTGAAAGTGAAGAAATTGGTGTGACCTTGAAGACTTGGTATTCATTTGTGGAACATGAAGCGTGAAGACTTTTGTTTTCGTAGTTTCATTTTCTCTTTCTTGAGTCAGAGGAAACACCGTACTGTTAAAGGGGGTCGAGGAAATACTAAGGAAAAATTTCCAAGTGATGCTCAACTCAAAATCCCACACCTACCAATCCCTTCGAGTGAAGCCTTTGGAAATCTCATACAGTTCAGTCACTTTCTTCAGTGACAGAGACGAAGTTCTTCTGGTTGCTGATGAATTTGTTCTGACTGAGGAGTTAGGAATTCGTCAGTGCAAATTACCTACATAGTGAGGAACATGATAGCCCTGAGGAATTTGAGAGTCAAATTTCCGACCGTTGCTGTGCTGCACGCCAGCTGTCCCAAAATATCTTATCCACCTAACGGTCATATCATTGAAGGGAATTTATGTCTTATCATGTCGGGCTGCTCCCTAGGCTATAAATAGCCGCCCCCTACAACCACTAGCTGGTTGGCTGCTCCGAGAGAACTTGACACTTGTCATTTTAGAGCAACCCATCCTCCGAGGACTTTGAGCGAAAATCATCAAGTGAGGAAAATCCCAAACCCAAACACCTACAAACCCCAAAGTGATTGAGCATCACTGAAGAAATTGATCCTGCGTGGATCCGACGCTTGTTACCTTTGAAGACTGTGCTTCTTCCAGACGGTTAGGCGTCAAGGTCTAGAGCATCCAAGAGGAATTGTGGATCGCCGAGTGACCAAGTCTGTGAAGGTTTGGAAGTCGCCTGAAGACTTACCACGAGTGATTGGACGGGATCTGTGTGATCTTAGTTCAAGGAGAATACGGTGAGGACTGGGTGTCCTGAGCTGCGTGCTCAGAGACTGGGTGTCCGAGACTGCGTGTCCTCGAGTTTAAATACTCAGCCGCTCCAACCAGACGTGCAACTGAGACAGCAGTTGGAACTGGTTTACCAAATCATTGTCTTCACCAACCTACTGGTTCTATTTCCTCAACCCTTGCATTTCCTCATTACTGTGTTGAGTGTTTGTTCATATCTGTGTTTGAAGACTTTGACTGAAGACTTTCTCAATTTCCTCAGTTCAATTTCTTCAGTCTGTTTGTCTTCATCTTGTGTTATCCTGTTATTACGCTTTCTGTACTCTGTGCTAGTCTTCATTTCATCATGATGACCATGCTTGTATTCTGTTATGCTTACTTCTGAGTACTTATTCCGCTCCTAATAGTTCTTCGCTAAGGAATTTCCTCACCGGCAAATTCCTTAGTGAAGAATTCATAAAAATCGCCTATTCACCCCCCTCTAGTCGACATAACGCACTTTCAGGCTACGCCTTGCCCCTTAGCCAATGGGAATTGCTCACACATAGCGATCAAATCACAAGAAATTGACACTGTATAAATTATCACTTGAGGATGAATGATTCACAGTCTTAGAATGTTGTTGATCATGATAGAGTCTTGATTACATATAATAACACTAATGAAGATGGAGGCTATGGAGATGGGATGGTTATGATAGTTGTGTAGATGGTAATGGCAGGTACTCTCTTCTGTTGAGAATCTCCTTTGCTAGTGTGTCCTTCTCCTCAACATAGTGCAAATGGGCGGAATTGTTTTGACATGCTTCTATTGCCAATTAGACTCAAATCCCTTGACAAAATATGCTAGGGATGACATCATGAAGGCAGTAGCACCTTGTAATACGACCACTTTTAGTCACATGCGTGCTAAATGATCTTCTAGAACCTCTTGTGCGTGACCGGTTGAATGGAAATGATCTTCATGTCCATCATATTCCATATATGTCTTGATTTTCCACCTAAATACATTCATTTCTGCAAGGAACAACATAAACAAGGAGAACTGCAATCATTTGTATTTATTAGTCATTAGTAGGCAAATCAAAGTGATAAAAATATATATGATAATATCTGGTTTAAACACAGGCCAAAATGAGTGAAAAATACACTCAACAATACACATAAGTGTGTGTTTGCGAACCCGTGGAGTGGTTTGGGGATGCACCAGGAATCAATTTTGGGGTTTTGTTTTTTACAAAGGCGAAAGATACATGTCTACAAACTCTTCAATTTGTTTAGCCCATTTGGTTGGTCCATGGAAAGACACCTTAAAACTTCCCTAAAATTTTGCGTAAGGGGCAGGGCACACAATTTGATTTTATCGTGTGTAATCTGAAAGAAGTTTGAAGTTCGAATTTCATGGGCACGAAGGACTCTCCTAGAGATACCAACAAAACTCAAAATTATTGTTGGTTAAATTAGAATTTTTTGATTAATTTAATCCATAAAAAATCATGATGATAGCAATCGCAGTAGTAATCCCATACTGGTATGTAAACATGTGATCATCATCATGTACTAAGCACACATGCCATCGGTCGGCTCGGCACGAAACATGGCGCGAGGACCGGGACGGGACGGGCGGCGGAGGATGGCGCGTGTACCACTCCTCTTCTGAAGGTCCAAAACCATTGTAGCACTAAACTTCCCACCATGCTATGAATCCCACATGAGCTCTTGAGGGGTTTTTAGGAATTATTTCATGTATATGCCCAAGGCCCATCTACAATTCAACATTTTTTGAGTGAAAACATACTGGCTGAAGCTACGCGTCGGCTGGGTGAAGCTTGGATCAGATCGGCTGTCTCGGCAGCCGGTGGATGGCGCATGAGGCGGTCTAATCTCTTCCCGCCTCGGTGCAAAGTTTGCAACATTGAGTGTGCTGCACTTGGGCCTTTGGAAGACGAGCCCTATTGTTGGGGAACGTAGCATGCAATTTCAAAAAAAACTTCTTACGCTCACGCAAGATCTATCTAGGAGATGCATAGCAACGAGAAGGGGAGAGTGTGTCTACGTACCCTCGTAGACTGTAAGCAGAAGTGTTTGATAACGCGGTTGATGTAGTCAAACTTCTTCTAGCTCCAATCGATCAAGTTCTGAACATACGACACCTCCGAGTTCTGCACACGTTCAGCTCGATGACATCCCTCACCCTCTTGATGCAGCAAGATGTTGAGGAAGTACATAAGTTTCGCCAGCACAATGGAGTGGTGACGGTGATGGTGAAGTGATCCGCGTAGGGCTTCACCTAAGCACCACGAGAATATGACCGGGGGTGTAAACTGTAGAGGGGGCGCCGCACACGACTAACAATTGATGTTGTGTGTTCTAGGCGCCCCCTCCCCACATATATATAGGTTGGAGGGGAGGAGAGGCAGCCAGGGGGCTCCCCAAGTAGGCCAAATCCTAATTGGGGTCTTCCCCAATTCGGCCTCCCCCATTCCATAATTGTCGGAGAAGAAAAGGGAAGGAGGGAAGAGAGAATGAAGGGGGGGGGGCGAACCCCCTCTTCTCCTTCTCCTATGCGGTCCCCTTCTATAGGGGGGCGCGCCACCCCTTGTGGGCTGGTTTGCTCCCTTCTCATGGCCCATATGGTCCATATCTTCTCCCTGGGGGTTCCGGTAATCCCTTCGGTACTCCGATATGTACCTGGTACCCTCCGGAACACTTCTGGTGTCCGAACACTATCGTCCTATATATCAATCTTTACGTCTCGAGCATTTCGAGACTCCTCGTCATGTCCATGATCTCATCTGGGACTCCATACAACATTCGCTCACCAAATCACATAACTCATATAATACAATATCATCATTAAACGGTAAGCATACGGACCCTACGGGTTCGAGGACTATGTAGACATGACCGAGACACCTCTCCGGTCAATAACCAATAGCGGAACCTGGATGCTCATATTGGATCCCACATATTCTACGAAGATCTTTATCGGTCAAACCATTATGACAACATACGTTATTCCCTTTGTCATCGATATGTTACTTGCCTGAGATTTGATCATCGGTATCTTCATACCTAGTTCAATTTCATTACTAGCAAGTCTCTTTACTCGTTTTGTAATACACCATCCTGCAACTAACTCATTAGTCACTTTGCTTGCAAGGCTTCTTATGATGTGTATTACCGAGAGGGTCCAGAGATACCTCTCCGATACTCGGAGTGACAAATCCTAATCTCGATCTATGCCAACCCAACAAACACCTTCGGAGATACCTGTAGACCATATTTATAATCACCCAATTATGTTGTGACATTTGATAGCACACAAGGCATTCCTCCAGTATCCAGGAGTTGCATAATCTCATAGTCGAAGGAATATGTATTCGACATGAAGAAAGCAATAGCAATAAAACTGAATGATCATAATGCTAAGGTAATGAATGGGTCTTGTCTATCACATCATTCTCCTAATGATGTGATCCCATTTATCAAATGACAACACATGTCTATGGTAGGAAACTTAACCATCTTTGATCAACGAGCTAGTTTAGTAGAGGCTTACTAGGGACACTGTATTTTGTCTATGTATCCCACACATGTATCACGTTTCTGGTTAATACAATTCTAGCATGAATAATAAAAATTTATCATGAAATTAGAAAATATAAAAACTTTATTATTGCCTCAAGGGCATATTTCCTTCAGTCTCCCACTTGCCCTAGAGTCAATAATCTAGATTACATTGTAATGATTCTAACACCCATGGAGTCTTGGTGTTGATCATGTTTTGCTCATGGAAGAGGCTTAGTCAACGGGTCTGCTATATTCAGATCCGTATGTATTTTGCAAATCTCTATGTCTTCCTCCTTGACTTGATCACGGATGGAGTTGAAGCATCTCTTGATGTGTTTGGTTCTTTTGTGAAATCTGGATTCCTTCGCTAAGGCAATGGCTCCAGTATTGTCACAAAAGATTTTCATTGGGCCCGATGCACTAGGTATTACACCTAGATCGGATATGAGCTCCTTCATCCAGACTCCTTCATTTGCTGCTTCCGAAGCAACTATGTACTCTGCTTCACACGTAGATCCCGCCACGACGCTTTGCTTGGAACAGGACCAACTGATCGCTCCACCATTCAAAATAAATACATATCCGGTTTGTGACTTAGAGTCATCCGGATCAGTGTAAATACTAGCATCGACGTAACCATTTACGACGAGCTCTTTGTCACCTCCATAAATGGGAAACATATCCTTGGTCCTTTTTAGGTACTTCAGGATATTCTTGACCGCTGTCTAGTGATCCACTCCTGGATTACTTTGGTACCTCCCTGCCAGACTTATGGCAAGGCACACATCAGGTCTGGTACACAACATAGCATACATGATAGAACCTATGGCTGAGGCATAGGGAATGACTTTCATTTTCTCTCTATCTTCTGTAGTGGTCGGGCATTGAGTCTGACTCAATTTCACACCTTGCAACATAGGCAAGAACGCTTTCTTTGACTGATCCATTTTGAACTTCTTCAAAACTTTGTCAAGGTATGTGCTTTGTTAAAGTCCTATTAAGCGTCTTGATCTATCTCTATAGATCAGGATGCCCAATATATAAGCAGCTTCACCGAGGTCTTTCATTGAAAAACTTTTATTCAAGTATCCTTTTATGCTATCCAAAAATTCTACATCATTTCCAATCAATAATATGTCATCCACATATAATATTAGAAATGCTACAGAGCTCCCACTCACTTTCTTGTAAATACAGGCTTCTCCGAAAGTCTGTATAAAACCATATGCTTTGATCATCTCATCAAAGCGTATATTCCAACTCCGAGATGCTTGCACCAGTACATAGATGGATCGCTAGAGCTTGCACACTTTGTTAGCACCTTTAGGATCAACAAAACCTTCTGGTTGCATCATATACAACTCTTCTTTAAGAAATCCATTAAGGATTGCAGTTTTGACATCCATTTGCCAGATTTTGTAATCATAAAATGCGGTAATTGCTAACATGATTCAGACAGACTTAAGCATCGCTACGAGTGAGAAAGTCTCATCGTAGTCAACTCCTTGAACTTGTCGAAAACCTTTTGCGGCAAGTCGAGCTTTGTAGACAGCAACATTACCATCGGCGTCAGTCTTCTTCTTGAAGATCCATTTATTATCTATGCTCACCGATCATCGGGCAAATCCACCAAAGTCCACACTTTGTTCTCATACATGGATCCTATCTCGGATTTCATGGCCTCAAGCCATTTATCAGAATCTAGGCTCATCATAGCTTCTTCATAGTTCGTAGGTTCTCCATGGTCTAGTAACATGACTTTTAGAATAGGATTACCATACCACTCTGGTGTCGACCGTGTTCTGGATGACCTACGAGGTTTGGTAGTAACTTGATCTGAAGTTTCATGATCATTATCATTAGCTTCCTCTATATTTGGTGTAGGCATCACGGGAATGAATTTCTCTTATGTGCTACTTTACAAATTGAGAGAAGGTACAATTACCTCATCAAGTTCTACTTTCCTCCCACTCACTTCTTTCGAGAGAAACTCCTTCTCTAGAAAGGTTCCATTCTTGGCAACAAAAATCTTGCCTTCGGATTTGTGGTACAAGGTGTACCCAATTGTTTCCTTAGGGTATACTATGAAGACGCAATTCTCCGATTTGGGTTTGAGCTTATCAGGCTGAAGCCTTTTGACTTAAGCGTCGCAACCCCGAACTTTAAGAAACAACAACTTAGGTTTATTGCCAAACCATAGTTCATACGGTGTCATCTCAACGGATTTAGACGGTGCCCTATTTAACATGAATGCAGCTGTCTCTAATGCATAACCCCAAAACGATAGGGGTAAATCGGTAAGAGACATCATAGATCGCACAATATCTAATAAAATACGGTTACGACGTTCGGACACACCATTACGATGTGGTGTTCCAGGTGGCGTGAGTTGTGAAACTGTTCCACATTGTTTTAAATGAAGGCCAAACTCGTAACTCAAATATTTGCCTCCGCGATCAGATCATAGAAACTTTATTTTCTTGTTACGATGGTTCTCCACTTCTCTCTGAAATTCTTTGAACTTTTCAAATGTTTCAAACTTGTGTTTCATTAAGTAGATATACCCATATCTCCTCAAATCACCTGTGAAGGTTAGAAAATAACGATACCCGCTGCCTGCCTCAACACTTATCGGACCGCATACATCGGTATGTATTATTTCCAATAAGTCATTGGCTCGCTCCATTGTTCTGGAGAACGGAGTTTTAGTCATCTTGCCCATGAGGCATGGTTCACAAGTATCAAGTGATTCCAAAAGTCCATCTGCATGGAGTTTCTTCATCCATTTTTCACGAATATGACCTAAACGGCAGTGGCACAAATATGTTGCACTATCATTATCAACTTTGCATCTTTTGGCATCAATATTATGAATATTTGTATCACCACAATTGAGATTCAATAGAAATAGACCACTCTTCAAGGGTGCATGACCATAAAAGATATTACTCATATAAATAGAACAACCATTATTCTCTGATTTAAATGAATAACCATCTCACACTAAACAAGATCCAGATATAATGTTCATGCTTAACGCTGGCACCAAATAACAATTATTCAAGTCTAAAACTAATCCCGAAGGTAGATGTAGAGGTAGCGTGTCGACAGCAATCACATCGACCTTGGAACCATTCCTGATGCGAATCGTCACCTTGCTTGCCATTCTTCTTGAAGTTACCTTTCCTTCCCTTGCCCTTTTTCTTAAAACTAGTGGTCTTGTTAACCATCAACACTTGATGCTCCTTCTTGATTTCTACCTCCGCAGCTTTGAGCATTGCGAAGAGCTCGGGAATTTCCTTCTCCATCCCTTGCATATTATAGTTCATCTCAAAGCCTTTGTAGCTTGGTGGCAGTGATTGGAGAACTTTGTCAATAACACTATCATCTGGAAGATTAACTCCCAGCTGAGTCAAGTAATTATGATATCTAGACATTCTGAGTATGTGCTCACTAACATAACTGTTCTCCTCTATCTTGCAGCTATAGAACTTGTTGGAGACTTCATATCTCTCAACTCGGCATTTTCTTGAAATATTAACTTCAACTCTTATAACATCTCATATGCTCCATGACGTTGAAAACGTCTTGAAGTCCCGATTCTAAGCCGTAAAGCATGGCACACTAAACTATCGAGTAGTCATCAGATCGAAGTTGCCAGACGTTCAAAACACCAGCATCTGCTCCTGCAGCAAGCCTTTCACCTAGCGGTGCATCAAGGACGTAATTCTTCTGTGCAGCAATAAGGATAATCCTCAAGTTATGGACCCAGTCCTGTAGTTGCTACCATCATCTTTCAACTTAGCTTTCTCTAGGAATGCATTAAAATTCAGGGGAACGGTAGCATGTGCCATTGATCTAGTGCAAATACTATCATGACTAAGTTCATGATAAATTAAGTTTAGTTAATCAAATTACTTAAGAACTCCCACTTAGATAGACATCCCTCAAGTCATCTAAATGATAGGTGATCCAAATCAACTAAACCATGTCCGATCATCATGTGAGATGGAGTAGTCATCAATGGTGAACATCTCTATGTTGATCATATCTACTATATAATTCACGTTCGACCTTTCAGTCTCTAGTGTTCCGAGGCCATGTCTGTACATGCTAGGCTCGTCAAGTTTAACCTGAGTATTCCAGATGTGCAAAACTGTTTTGCACCCGTTGTATGTGAATGTAGAGTCTATCACACCCGATCATCACGTGGTGTCTTAACACGATGAACTGTCGCAACGGCGCATACTCAGGGAGAACACTTATACATTGAAATTTTAGTTAAGGGATCATCTTATAATGCTACCGTCATAGTAAGCAGAATAAGATGCATAAAAGATAAACATCACATGCAATCAAAATATGTGACATGATATGGCCATCATCATCTTGTGCTTTTGATCTCCATCTCCAAAGCATCGTCATGATCTCCATTGTCACCGGCTCGACACCTTGATCTCCATCGTTGCGTCGTGGTCATCTCGCCAACTATTGCTTCTACATTTATCGCTACCTCATAGTTATAAAGTAAAGCAATTACATGGCGTTTGCATTTCATACAATAGAGAGTACCATAAGGATCCTGCCGGTTGCCGATAACTTTTACAAAACATGATCATCTCATACAATAACGTATATCACATCATGTCTTGACCATATCACATCACAACATGCCCTGCAAAAACAAGTTAGATGTCCTCTACTTTGTTGTTGCCAGTTTTACGTGGCTGCTACGGGCTTCTAGCAATAACCATTTTTACCTATGGCACAAAAACCACAACGGTGATTTCTCAAGTTTGATGTTTTAACCTTCAACAAGGACCGACCGCAGTCAAATTCGATTCAAGTAAAGTAGGAGAAACAGACACCTGCCAGCCACCTTTATGCAAAACTAATTGCATGTCTGTCGGTGGAACCGGTCTCATGAACGTGGTCATGTAAGGTTGGTCTGGGCCGCTTCATCCAACAATACCGCCGAATCAAAATAAGACATTAGTGGTAAGCAGTATGACGATGACCATCCAGAACTCTTTTTGTTCTACTCATGCATATCGTCTACGCATAGACATGGCTCGGATGCCACTGTTGGGGAACGTAGCATGCAATTTCAAAAAAAAAATCATACACTCATGCAAGATCTATCTAGGAGATGCATAGCAACGAGAATGGGAGAGTGTGTCTATGTACCCTCGTAGACCATAAGCGGAAGCATTTGATAACATGATTGATGTAGTCAAACTTCTTCTAGCTTCGACAGATCAAGTACTGCACGTGCGACACCTCAGAGTTCTTGACACATTCAGCTCGATGGCGTCTCTCGGCCCTCTTGATCTAGAAACATGTCGAGGAAGTAGATTAGTTTCATCAGCACAATGGCATGGTGAAGTGATCCGCGCATGGCTTCGCCTAAGCACCGCGAGAATATGACCAGGGGTGTAAACTATGGAGGACGGTGTCGCACACGGCTAACACTTGATGTTGTGTGTTCTAGGCGCCCCCTCCCCACATATATATAGGTTGGAGGGGAGGAGAGGTAGTCAGGGGTGCCCCAAGTAGGCCGAATCCTACTTGGGGTCTTTCCCAATTCGGCCTCCCCCCTTCCATAATTGCCGGAGAAGAAAAGGGAAGGGGGGAAGAGAGAAGGAAGGGGGGCCCGAACCCCCTCTTCTCCTTCTCCTATTTGGCCTCCTTCCATAGGAGGGCGCGCCACCCCTTGTGGACTGGTGTGCTCCCCTCTCATGGCCCATATGGCCCATATATATCTTCTCCGCAGGGGTTCCGGTAACCCCCCCGGTACTCCGATATCTACCTGGTACCCTTCGGAGCTTCCGGTGTCTGAACACTATCGTCCTATATATCAATCTTTACCTCTTGACTATTTCGAGACTACTCGTCATGTCCATGATCTCACCCGGGACTCTGAACAACATTCGATCACCAAATCACATAACTTATATAATACAATATCGTCATCGAACGTTAAGTGTGCGGACCCTATGGGTTCGAGAACTATATATACATGACCGAGACACCTCTCCGCTTAATAACCAATAGCGGAATCTGGATGCTCATATTGGCTCCCACATATTCTACGAAGATCTTTATTGGTCGAACCGTTATGACAACATACGTTATTCCCTTTGTCATCGGTATGTTACTTGCCAGAGATATGATCGTCGGTATCTTCATACATAGTTCAATCTCGTCACCGGCAAGTCTCTTTACTCATTCTGTAATACATCATACTTTAACTAACTCATTAGTCACTTTGCTTGCAAGGCTTCTTATGCTGTGTATTACTGAGAGGGCCCAGAGATACCTCTCTGATACTCGGAGTGACAAATCCTATTCTCGATCTATGCCAACCCAATAAACACCTTCGGAGATACCTGTAGAGCATATTTATAATCACCTAGTTACATTGTGATGTTTGATAGCATACAAGGCATTCCTTCGGTATCCGGGAGCTGCATAATCTCATAGTCGAAAGAATAAGTATTTGACATGAAGAAAACAATAGCAATAAAACTGAACGATCAGTAGCAGGGACCAGTAGCGTGGGGACAAGCGCTACTGCTATGGCGCTACAGCTATTTTGTAGTAGTAGCGCGTTTCTAGACCAGCACTACTGGTAAGTTCAACTACTATTAGCACATTTTTAGGCCAGCGCTACTGCTAACATTTATGTTTTTTTAATATTTTGGCGTTGTACATGTTTAAACAGATATATCTTTTATACAATAACAACTCATCATGAACTAGTCTGTTTAAATAGCATATTCCTTACCAGTAGTCATCACCACAAACAATGTTCGTCAATGAGACATCATATATATAACAAGTTGGTCACTAGTCATAATCACAACTCCTCATCCTCCTCATCAACTCTAACACATTATAGCACATAATAACACATTCTACCTAGGACCTACTCCTCTCATAGGACCTACTCTACCCTCTCTTAGGTAAAATATCATAAAACACGATAGGCATTGACTCTTCATTAAGGAAAATGAACTCTCCATAATGAAGAACGGAGATCATCTTGTCCCCAAGTCTTGGCCTATGCATAATGATGCTTCCAAGTAGCTCTCTACGATGGTTGAAACATTTTTTGCAATCATTTATTATCATGGCTTCCTCGCTTTTAGAAATCCGGTATGGACATGAGTGATGTGGATACTATGGCTGACCTGGCCGTGGTGGCCGTAAGCTCATAACATCAACGCGACCTCTTGGCAACATCAGATGAGGCACACAATCCATCGGGATTTTCTGTTCGAAAACATAGTAATAACTTTGTAGTTAGCAATGTAGTTTAGTTTTAGAAAAATTTATGCAAAAGATGCACGGATGTCGTAATAGTAGAAAATCTTACCATGCTATCTCCATTGATGTTACCGTAGCACACCGCATGCACTAGTGGCACATATTGACCATAATTTTGAGGAATTCGATAATAGCTATTGTAATTCTCAAGATCAGTAAAAAATGTGATAAGACCATCTTTCTCCTTATAAGTTAATTGTGCTTCATCATTGTAGTAGCAGGTTCTGTCTACCATCTTCCGTACATTTTTTGAAGAATGAAAATAAGCTGTCAATGGAAATAAGCTGTCAAATATTTTGAAATAAACAATATAAATTACTTAGTAAATATGTTTAAGAAACTCACACATCGGTAGAACTGGAAGCGTGTCAAGAAGGACCCAAATGGTCATATCATTTTCGTCGATGTCAGGATCACCAAGATCGAAGGTGAGAAGCATACCCTAATGAAAATCATACGCCTTGGAAAGGGTTTCCCAATTCGGGCAACCAAAATTGGATGAGTTCACAGAATTGTATAGTTTTACAACAAAATCATAACCATGATGGGTCCTTAGTTGAATTATCTTTGTCTCCGTGCTTTCATGATCTTCAAAACCCATCTTCTCTAAGACATCGCGTCTTGCATGGCATGGGATAAGCTAGTCGAATTGTAAAAGACGGAAATTACACGTTGAAGAAGCAGAGAAGTCGTGCAAAAATAACAAAAAACACTTGTCATCGTTGCGTACCGTATCAACATCGAAGGTCTCTTGGAGCTTGATGCTGAAGCGCCGACCTTCTACCAGGTGAGGCCTGTCGCACAGACCGCGCTCATCTTCGCAGTAATCGCACATAGCGAATTCCCTTTCGTCGTTAGAAATTTCCTAATAGGTAATTAATAATCCATCATGAATACATATGTAGTAGTTTGTAGCACAAACCGCGCTCATCTTTTGCATCCAATAAGCAAATAACTAATAGGTAATTGATAATCCATCATCGAATACATATATAGTAGTTTGTAGCAAAGATCATCATATAATATCACTAATACATCTCGAATAATAGCTCCTCTAGGTTGAGTGGGCCGCGGTGGACACCCAAAGAGAAGGAACCATCACCGGATCATAGCTCCGGTGAGATCCCCAAATAATCTGGCAGGTATTGGAGAACCGGCCGTTCGCCAACGCAACCAGGTAGTGCTGGACGTGCGTGTTCTCCTCCGTGACACGGTGTTGTACCACCTGCACGGGGAACTGAAGCCTCTCGATCGATGCAGGCCCACGTGACCGCCACCAAAGAAGCTCCGGGTCGACGATAGGCTGGCTCCTCACTAAGCTGCGCTCACCAGAAGGTAGCACAACCCAGTACCAGCCCGACGGAGCCCAGTCCCGGACATGGCCCTCGGCTCAAGCAGGAGTCCTCCGCCGAGTCGACGACGAGGATGCGGGATAGGCATCGTCGATGTTGAGAACAAAATGCTTAATTATGAAAACAAAATTAATAAACACTTACCAAAATTTGACATGACCTTTGCTAAAAACAGGACTAATCGAGTGCCTGAAATTTGGCAGAATGTAAACGAATCGACATTTCTAGCAAAACATAGGCCACTCGAAAAATATGACATGTCCAAAATGTGACACATTCAAAATATGACATGTCCACTGCAAACTTGCATATAACAGGAAAAATTGCTTTATCTAAAAAAAATAACAACAATTGCTTTAACTAAAAAAATACCTAGAATTCTGTTAACTACACCTAAAACAACTAAAACACCTAAAATTCTGTTAACCACACCTAAAACAACTAAACCACCTAAAATTCTATTAACTACACCTAAAACAACTAAAACACCTAAAACTCTTTTAAATACACTTAAAACAAATTCAACATTATTCTAAGAACACCTACATTATTCTAAGAACCTACCTTATTAACTAAAACACCTACAAATTCAACTAAAACACCTACAAATTTAGCTAAAACACCTAAAAATTAATTACTCTCTAATAACTATAACTAGGGAGGGAGGGAGGAGGAGGAAGGAGGGAGGAGTA
>NC_041391.1:697768395-697782273 GCF_002162155.2 Triticum dicoccoides | reverse complement strand
CGGCGCCGGGGAGGGCGGCCGGAGTAGGACGCGGGGGCGGCGTCCGGATCGGGGGACGACTGATGATGTTATGTACCTAGGGTAGGGTCATGGACCTATCGAGGATACCATACCCAAGGACATCCTTAGACGAAGCTACCTTCCAGTCGACCAAGAGAGACTCCACTCGACCGGCTAGAAGACACTCGGCGAACCTAAAGACACTCGACCATGAAGACTCACTCGACCATCAGGAGTTCAGGATCTACTCTGTATCCAAATGGTCTGTAATTAAGTAGTCTTAATGGTCATGATGACACTTTATGTAGGGCATTACCAGTAATGCTCGGCCTTAATGTACTTTAACCCTCTGCTACGTGGGTTGGCTGGGGTCCTGGCGTCCTCTATATAAGCCACCCCCCTCCACTGGTAGAAGGGTTCGCACCCCTGTAACTCATATACATATAAACCAGTCGACCGCCTCTGGGCTCCGAGACGTAGGGCTATTACTTCCTCAGAGAAGGGCCTGAACTCGTTAAACACTCGTGTGTACAACTACTTCATAGCTAGGATCTTGCCTCTCCATACCTACCCCCATTCTACTGTCAGACTTAGAACCACGACAGTTGGCGCCCACCGTGGGGCAGGTGTCTTAGCGACTTTTTGGAGAAGTTGCAATTTGTCCGATTGCCTTCATCATGGTTTCCGGCGGAGCTCTGGTTGAGGGTCGCGAGATCCGTCTCGGTGCGCTCGCTTTCATCGCCGATGACTCCGCTTGGCTCCAGGAGGCACCACTCGACATCGATCCGCTCCTCGTCCGCGGGGCGACGCACTTTTGGGCGTGTGTCTGCGGCGTCCTGCTGCGGCAGCCGTCGACCCCATACAGGTCGACTCTTGCGCCGTCCTCCCCCCTGTCTCCCGCCAGCGCAAGCACTCCGGTCGGCCAAGGCTCCAGCGATGGGTGAGAAATGCAGTGGCTCGCCAATCGGCCACCACCCAAGTCGCGGCAATTGAGCCCGACGAATCTCTCTATGGCCTGTTCGACTGGCTCCGTAGAGACTACATCCGAGTGCGATAGCAGTGATCCAGCGGTGGAGGTCCTGATGGTCAACGGGCCTCGTAGTCCCCCCGGTTTCCCCCGCAACGACGGGATGGACGATGGGGGCGACCCCGCTCAGGCCCACGAAGAGTATCAGCCCGAGCCACTCACTTCTCAGCAGAGGGAAGAACTTCGCCGCCGGAACATGGATGCCCTGCATACTCCCATTGCAGGAGAAACCCCTGAGGCTCGTGCCCTGGAAGAGGCACGTTTGGCCAATTTGGCTGAACGCACTCGACTGGAGAACCTCCAGCGAGCACTCGACGAGTGTGCGCGTCAATGAGTACCCGACTCCAGCTGACGTCAGCTCTTTCCGCAACCGACTCAGGTATATCGAACCCCGATTCAGAATTTGGCAGCTGCAGCCCGTATAGCGGAGTCGATTCAGCCCTCTTAGTCAGAGGCTGGAAGAGGCTTGATGCAGATCAGAGATTTGCTCCGGGCGGCAGGAGATCAGAATTCAGTTGTGTCACAGTCGCGCAACAGGATTCACAGTCGATCCGTCGCTGTGAATACTGTCCAGTCGGCTCACAGTCCAAGGTCTCCTCCGAGGCGTGTGGGACGTGAAGGCCGGCGGGATCACTATGATGATCGATTTGATCGTGATGACAGGCGTCGAGTGCCCACTCCTCCCTCGAGAAGTGGGTCTAACGCCCATCGGCAGCAAGATGACAGACGCCAGCTCAGTGTTGGGCGGAGAGCTCTAGTTGACCCCAGAGAGCCAGGCTTTGACGCGAGATCCATCATCGTGCAAGGTTTGGTCGACCGGAACAGAGCTCATAGAGGTGGCCATGACAGAGATGTGCCCACGAGCAGCCGAGTCCACGTTTCGGGCCCAGAATGCTTTAGCAGAGCCATCAGAGCCGCAGTGATACCCCCCAACTTCAGATTAGCGACTGGAGTGAATAAGTTCACCAGAGAGTCTAAGCCTGAAACTTGGCTTGAAGACTACTGGGTGGCTGTTCAGATTGGTGGCGGTAATGATGAGGTGGCCATGAAGCATTTGCCACTTATGCTAGAGGGTTCAGCCAGGGCGTGGTTGAATCAGTTAGCTCCTAGCAGCATTTACACTTGGGAAGATCTTTCCCGAGTGTTCATCAGGATGTTCGAGGGAACTTGCAAGCGACCGGCCGGATTGACAGAGCTGCAAGTTTGCGTACAAAAGTCGAGTGAAACACTGAGACATTACATCCAGAGATGGATCACTTTGCATCATACTGTAGAGAATGTGTCAGACCATCAAGCGGTCTGCGCCTTCAAGGATGGTGTCAAGAACAGAGAGTTGAGCCTGAAGTTTGGACGAACTGGAGATATGACCCTGAGTCGGATGATGAAAATAGCCACCAAGTATGCCAATGGAGAAGAAGAGGACCGACTCCGGAGTGGCAAGTACAAGCCGAGTCAGTCGGATAAAGGAAACTCCAGTTGGAAGCAAAAGCGGAAGGCCGAGCCAGCTGCTCCTGGAGAGGCTCTGGCCGTGACTCAGGGTAAATTCAAAGGGAAGCCCAAAGGATCTTGGAATCCCAAGAAGGTAAAAGATAAGGAAGGTAATGACGTGATGGATCTACCGTGTCATATCCACACGAAGAAAGACGAAGAGGGTAACTTCATCTACCCAAAGCATACCACTCGCCAGTGCCGGCTCTTAATCCAGCAGTTTCAAGGGAAACAGCCGAAGGACAAAGAGAAGGAGTCGGACAAGGCTGAGGACAAGGAGGACAGTGATGGAGAGTACCCTTATGTCAACTCCACTATGATGATTTTTGCTGATGTAGAGAGCAAAAATCGACTGAAAGTGATCAACCGTGAGGTCAATATGGTCGCCCCGGCGGCACCAAACTATCTGAGATGGTCGCAAACTCCCATTACTTTCGACTAGTCTGATCACCCTACTCACATTGCCACCCCTGGGAGGCAAGCGCTGGTGGTCAACCCAGTCGTCGAAGGCACTCGACTGATGAAGGCATTGATGGATGGCGGCAGTGGATTGAATATACTGTATGCAGAGACGCTCAAGGGAATGGGCATTCCGATGTACAGGCTCAGTTCCAGCAACATGAGTTTTCACGGAGTCATCCCGGGAAAGAAGGCTGAGTCACTCGGCCAAATAGCTCTGGATGTAGTGTTCGGCGACTCGAAGCATTTCCGCAAAGAGAAGCTGACATTTGAAGTCGTGGATTTCCGAAGCGCCTACCACGCTATTTTGGGAAGACCAGCCTATGCCCGCTTCATGGCTCGACCATGTTATGTGTACCTCAAGTTAAAGATGCCTGGCCCCAAAGGCGTGATCACCATCACTGGCAGCCGGAAGAAGGCAGAAGAGTGTTTCCAGAAAGGCTCCAAGATTGCGGATGACCAGATAACAGTGGTAGAGCTGGAGGAATACAAGAAGAGTGCAGATCCGAGTGATTTGCTACGGGCCAAGAAGCTCGCCACAGAGTCAGCATTTCAGTCGTCTGGGGAGACGAAGCCAGTTCATATCCACCCGACTGACCCCAATGCAGCTCCGACCCATATTTCCACAACACTCGACTCTAAATAGGAAGAAGCGCTCATCCAGTTCCTCCGTGAGAACTGGGACATCTTTGCATGGAAGCCAGCTGACATGCCGGGTGTTCCTAGGGGGCTGGCTGAGCATCACCTTAGAGTCGACTCAAAAGCGAAACCCGTTAAAGAACATCTTCGACGGTCCACCGTTTAGAAGAAAAAAGCCATTGGCGAGGAGGTGGCTCGACTCCTTGCAGCAGAGTTCATCCGAGAGATATACCACTCCGAGTGGCTCGCCAATGTCGTCATGGTCCCCAAGAAGGACAACACACTTCGTATGTGCATTGATTTCAAACATATCAATCGGGCCTACCCGAAAGATCATTTTCCTCTCCCTCGCATCGACCAAATTGTCGACTCGACCGCAGGGTGCGAGAGATTGTCTTTTTTAGACGCTTATTCCGGGTATCATCAGATCCGTCTGTATGGACCCGACGAAATCAAAACATCTTTCATCACTCCATTCGGGTGCTTCTTCTATATCACCATGCCATTCGGCCTCAAGAATGCCGGAGCCACGTTCATGAGAATGATTCAAAAGTGTTTACTCACTCAAATTAGTCGGAATGTGGAAGCGTACATGGATGATATCGTGGTCAAGTCGCAAAAGGGTTCCGACCTATTGACTGACCTAGCCGAAACATTTGCCAACCTCAGAAGGTATGATATCAAGCTCAATCCATCGAAGTGCACATTCGGAGTACTTGGCGGAAAGTTACTCGGTTTTCTCGTTTCAGAACGAGGAATCGATACTAACCCAGAAAAAGTTGGCACCATACTCCGAATGAAACGCCTTGTGCGTGTGCACGACGTCCAGAAGCTTACTGGATGCTTGGCCGCTTTAAGTCGATTCATCTCTTGCCTCGGCGAAAAGGCATTGCCCCTTTACCGACTGATGAAGAAGGCAGAAAAGTTCGAGTGGACTCCAGAAGCTGATGCAGCGTTTGCCGAGTTAAAAACTCTGCTCTCCACCCAGCCGGTGCTTGCTGCTCCAATCAGCAAACAGCCTCTGTTGCTTTATATTGCAGCCACAGGACAAGTCGTTAGTACAGTACTTACGGTCGAGCGGGAAGAAGAAGGGAAAGCCTTCAAAGTTCAGCGCCCAGTGTATTATCTCTCTGAAGTATTGACCCCATCGAAGCAAAGATACCCTCATTATTAGAAGCTCGTATATGGGATCTACATGACCATGAAGAAGGTTGCTCATTATTTCTCTGATCATGACATTAAAGTCGTCAGCGACACACCATTGTCAGAGATTCTGCATAACAGAGATGCAACTGGTCGAGTGGCTAAATGGGCGATTGAACTCCTTCCCCTTGATGTCAAATTCGAGGCAAAGAAAGCCATTAAGTCCCAGGCTATAGCAGATTTCCTTGCCGAGTGGATTGAGCAACAGCAGCCGACTGAAGTTCACTTGGAGCATTGGACCATGTTCTTTGATGGATCTAAGATGTTAAATGGTTCTGGTGCTGGGGTTGTTTTGGTTTCCCCCCGAGGAGATAAACTCAGATATGTGCTCCAAATCCACTTTGATTCCTCCAACAATGAAGCAGAATATGAAGCACTCTTGTATGGGTTGCGCATGGCCATCTCACTCGGCGTCCGTCGCCTTATGGTCTATGGCGACTCAGATTTGGTGGTCAATCAGGTGATGAAGGAGTGGGATGTTAGAAGCCCGGCCATGACTAGATACTGCAATGCAGTGAGGAAGCTCGAAAAGAAGTTCGAAGGGTTAGAGCTCCACCACATACCCGGACTGAAAAATCAAGCAGCTGACAATCTGGCGAAGATAGGATCCAAGAGAGAAGCCATCCCCAGTGATGTGTTCTTGGAGCATATCCACACTCCGTCAGTCGTAGAAGATCCTTTTACCGATGAAGCTCCGCAACCTAAGAGTGTTACGGACCCGACTGAGGTTGAAGTCCCAGCAGTGGTCGACCTGATCATGGAAGTTCTAGTGATCAGTCCAGATTGGACAGTACCATATATCGCGTATATCTTGAGGAAAGAACTCCCGGAGGACGAAGAAGAGGCTCGACAGATCGTCCGCCGATCTAAGGCCTTTACCGTGATAAGAGGACAGTTGTACAGAGAAAGCGCGACTGGAGTTGGTCAGAAATGCATAACACCGGAGGAAGGTCGAATAATCCTTGATGACATCCACTCGGGGACCTATGGCCATCATGCGTCCTCTCGGACCATCGTGGCCAAAGCATACCGAGCCGGATTTTATT
Source organism: Triticum dicoccoides (assembly GCF_002162155.2). Lineage (NCBI taxonomy): Eukaryota > Viridiplantae > Streptophyta > Magnoliopsida > Poales > Poaceae > Triticum > Triticum dicoccoides. The sequence goes on along the minus strand of NC_041391.1, from coordinate 697,776,411 downwards.
GGCCAAGAGCAAATGAAATGGCGAAGGAGATAGTCGACAAGTGCGAGGGATGTCAATTTTACTCCAATATGTCACACAAGCCCGCGTCAGCTTTGAAGACTATACCACTCGTCTGGCCCTTTGCAGTATGGGGTTTGTATATGGTCGGTCCTTTAAGAACAGGCAGAAGTGGTTTTACCCATGTGCTGGTAGCAGTCGACAAGTTCACCAAGTGGATCGAAGCTAAACCCATCAAGAACCTCGATGCCGGTACTGCTGTCAGCTTCATCAGAGAATTGATATTCAGATATGGATTCCCGCACAACATCATCACTGACAACGGGTGAAACTTCGACTCCGAAGAGTTCAGAGCTTTATGTACGTCTCAAGGCACACGAGTCGACTATGCTTTAGTCGCTCATCCACAGTCGAATGGACAAGCAGAATGAGCCAACGGTTTGATTCTCAAAGGGTTGAAACCCCGTTTGATGCGTGATCTTAAGCATGCGGCTGGTGCATGGGTCGACGAACTTCCCTCGGTGCTTTGGGGGTTAAGGACCACGCCCAACCGGTCGACTGGAAGAACTCCATTCTTCTTGGTCTACGGAGCTGTAGCAGTCTTGCCGAGTGACCTTCTCCACAATGTTCCCCGGGTCGAGCTCTACACTGAAGCTGAAGCAGAACAAGCACAGCAGGATGCAGTCGACCTTTTAGAGGAAGAAAGGGAGATGGCTCTGATCAGATTACCAACAAGACTTGCGTCGCTTCCACGCCAAAAACGTGAAGAGTCGAGCCTTCCAGGAAGGAGATTTAGTTCTCCGAGTGGATCAGCAGAAACCACACAAGCTTGCTCCTTCTTGGGAAGGTCCCTTTATCGTCACCAAGGTTCTCCACAATGGAGCATACAGTCTTTACAATGTCGAGCATCAGATCGACGAACCCCGAGCTTGGAAGCGGAGCTTCTCCGCCCCTTTTACACCTAAGTATTCACTCGGATGAGTTGTAATAAAAGTACTTCTGTAGTTTATTTATCAAAGACAAGAGCTTTATAATTTTCCCAGTAATCGTTATTTCTTTTGTCCACTCAAAACAATCCCCCAGTGGGTGGCTTGGCTGCGAATCCGCTTCGCCCAAGTCTGTAAAAAAAAATCCTAACCGAGTGGTGAGCCAGTCTCCCACATGAAGGCTTAGCTGCGAAATCCGTTTCGCCTAAGATAAACAAAATCCTACCGAGTGGTAAGCCAGCCTTCCACTCGGAGGCTTAGCTGCAGTCCAAGTACTCGCCTAAGATAAACAAAATCCTACCGAGTGGTAAGCCAACCTTCCAGTCGGAGGCTTAGCTGCAGTCCAAGTACTCGCCTAAGATAAACAAAATCCTGTCGAGTGGTAAGCCAACCTTCCACTCGGAGGCTTAGCTGCAGTCCAAGTATTCGCCTAAGATAAACAAAATCCTGTCGAGTGGTAAGCCAGCCTTCCACTCGGAGGCTTAGCTGCAGCATTGCGCTCGCCTAAGTACAAATACAACATGCGTTTCGCAAGGAGGACGAGGTGCAGGTCGACTGCTACCCTCTCCTTCTGAGCTACGCCACAAGTACAATGTGCGCTCTGCAAGGAAGACGAGGTGCAGGTCGACTGCTACCCTCTCCTTCCGAGCTACAGCACAAGTACAACATGTGCTCTGCAAGGAGGACGAGGCGCAGGTTGACTGCTATCCTCTCCTTCCGAGCTACGCCACCAATACAAAATCCTACCGAGTGGAGAGCAAACCTCCCACTCGGGGGCTTAGCTGCAGCCCAGTGCTCGCCTAAGTTCTTGAAAATCCTACCGAGTGGAGAGCAAACCTCCCACTCGGGGGCTTAGCTGCAGCCTAGTGCTCGCCTAAGTTCTTGAAAATCCTACCGAGTGGAGAGCAAACCTCCCACTCAGGGGCTTAGCTGCGCCTAGTGCTCGCTTAAGTATCTAAAATCCTACCGAGTGGAGAGCAAACCTCCCACTCGGGGGCTTAGCTGCAGTCTAGCACTCGCCTAAGTATGTGAAAATCCTACCGAGTGGAGAGCAAACCTCCCACTCGGGGGCTTAGCTGCAGCCTAGTGCTCGCCTAAGTATCTAAAATCCTACCGAGTGGAGAGCAAACCTCCCACTCGGGGGCTTAGCTGCAGTCTAGCGCTCGCCTAAGTATGTGAAAATCCTACCAAGTGGAGAGCAAACCTCCCACTCGGGGGCTTAGCTGTAGCCTAGCGCTCGCCTAAGTATGTGAAAATCCTGCCGAGTGGAGAGAAAACCTCTCACTCGGGGGCTTAGCTGCAGCCCAGTGCTCGCCTAAGTGTATTGGGGAACAAGTCGATTGCAATGAGCGCTTCGCTTTAACCTGCAAAAGACACCTCAAACCAAATGCAAACATATTCAACGTCGAATCCAAGTTTGGATAACACCTAACGGAACCGAAAGTGCTCAGGCGCTAGGCCTGTTAAGGTTTGTCGGTTACAAAACTCACTCGGCATACCGAGGCAAATTTAAAGTATCAAGCTCAGAAGTTTTTTACCCTCCCGTGGAGGGCTGGAAGGTGCAACAAACTCGTCCAGATCAATTCCATCTGCAATCCGGGTGGCAGTAGCAATGAAGGTCTCCATGAAAGATCTAAAATCGTGCTTCTTGGTGTTAGCCACCCTGAGAGCCACCATCTTGTCCTCTCGTGCATCCTTGCAGTGAACGCGGACCAGAGACAGAGCAACATCCGCACCGCACCTGGCCGAAGACTTCTTCCACTCCTGCACTCGACTTGGGACCTCGTTCAGTTGAGTCATCAGGGACTCGAGGTCGTTCTAGAGTGTCTCTCTTGGCCAGAGTGTTGTGTCAATGCGAGAAGTTGCGACCTTCAGCCTTGCGAGATAGTCGATGACAGCAGCAACACGAGATTCAAGCCGGAGCACATTCATGGCGACTTCATCTTTCACGGGAGAGTTGATGGGGGCCAGGTTTACTTCCAGTCGACCAGTCTCCTCTTCAAAGTTTTGACAAAATTCTGCAAGCACAACCACCGAGTCAAGATAAATAGTCGGAGGTTACAATTAAAATATTTGTTTGATACAAAGGATTACCTTCAAGCATGAGGAACAACTTCTTGGCGAGTCCACCCAGATAAGCCTCTAGATCGTTCTTCTTTCTCTTCAACTCACTGGCCTTGTCATTCAGGGTGGTCTTGTCACTTTTCAGTCGACTGACCTCCTGGTTGGCAGCATCAAGAGCAGCTTTCAGATTGGTGTTTTCTTCTTCAAGCTTGGTCACTGAAGACAGCTTCTCATCCGCAAGCCTGGTCTTCTCTAAAGCAGTTTTTTGCATCTCAGCCAAGTCAAGCTCTTGCTTCTTCAGGGCATCCCTCACTTTGTCTGCAAAGTTACAGTGAGATTAGATTCGGAAACAAGTAAGAAGCAAAGGCAGTCGTCAAAGGCCTCACCAAGCATACCTTTAGCTTCCTCCTTCGCCTTCGTTAAGTTCTCTTGGGCCAGTTTCAGATCGAGCTCGAGCTGAATGTGTTTGTTCTCCAACTCCGTATAACGAGCCGCAAGGTCACAGGATTTCTACGAAGAACCAATCGACAGATGTCAAAGACAATTCACTTCCGAGTGAGTAAGGAAAAATCATAGCGTTTCTAAGACTACGGCCGAATACAAACATTCGACCATAGTCTCGGGGACTACACCCAGTGGGTGCACTCAGCGTGCCCCCACTAGTTTCATCAGTTAGAGTCGACCAGTCGACCAACAAAAAAAAGGGAGAGATGTTCTTCAGACTATAGTCGACGGCCAGCAGTCGACCACAGTCTCGGGGACTACACCCAGTGGGTGCACTCAGCGTGCCCCCACCGGTCTATGAATCTATTCGACCTAGTCGAGTAAGGAAAAAAACTTAAAGCCTATGGTCGACTGCCAGCAGTCGACCATAGCCTTGGGGACTACACCCAGTGGGTGCACTCAGCGTGCCCCCACTAATCCGGAATTTCAATCGACACACCCAGTGGGTGTAGGACAAACTCTAAGAATTTCAGAAAGAAGAGTTTTCAGATATCATATCCTAATAGAACAGGCAGTGACCGACTGACCTGAACATTACTCTGAAGAGCCGAACTGGCGTCATAGGCTGCCTGACTGGCTTCTCGTATTGCCTTCACTTGCTCCATCATGACCCCCGCTTGGCGTATTGCTTCTTTAGCAGCACTAGCTTGGTCTTCTGGAACGGGGTAGGTTGAGAAAAGCGAGGGTTGAGCAGCACTCGACGATGAAGGACGAGCACTCGTCAACGGCACCGCAAAGGTTATGGTAGGCCGAGTGACATTGTCTCCCTCCACGACCAACGTCTCGGGTGCTGGCACATCCTGAGTCGCCTTGCCAGCAGACGTTTTCTTGCTCCTCCTCTGCCCTGGTGGTTCCTCGTCATCATCGTCAGGAAGGTCAATAACAATGTTAGATGAAGCTGCAGAAAGAATCAAAATTAGAGACAATAAGTCAGTCGACTGAAAACGCCATCACAAGAGTCATACCAGGTTTTGAGGTAGCAGCATCCTCCATCTCGTGGTCTTCAGCCCTGGCCGAAGTATCAGAAGTAGCAGCACTGCAGTTCCAGAAGTCAGTCGATTGACCCATGAGTCGACCAAGAACAAGTTCATGAAACGGGGAAAACTGAAGACTACCATTATCCTGAGATAGTGGGGATCACCATCTTCATCTTCGGCAAGACCTTCGCAGGTTTCGACGGTGCCACTCGAGATTGCTTCGGAGCCTTCTCAGTCAGCACCGGAGAAGTAGTCCGAGGGCGCTTGGTCGACTGTGTAGCGGTCGCGACCCCCTTACCACGCTCAGTCGCGGGATCATGGACAAGCTTCGAGCGTCTTTCCGAGTGGGGAGGTGCAACTTCCTCCTCCTCCTCTTCCTCCTCATTAGAGTCTTGAACCTCATCATCGTCGTCAGCATCCGAATCCCACTCCTCCGGGCTTTCGCCTCCACTTCCTTCCTCCTCTTCAGTCGGCGTCTGCGCTCCATTGGGCGTCGAGTATAACTCCGTGGTGGCCTGTCAGGCAACAAAGCAAAACAAAGATCACTCGACCAATTCACAGCGAAGCAGAATGAAAAAAGCAAGATTGCAATTGGAAATAAATGGCCATACCGTGTCCGGTGTGTAGGTACAGTTGAGTGGTGGGATCCTCCTGGCCCCTCGAGGGTTGTCCTTATTCCCCGTGATTGCGGTCACCCACCTCTCCAGTGTGGCGTCGTCGACCGCCTCTGGATGGACCCGAGTGGTGTCCTCGGTCCCACAATACGGCCACATCGGATGGCCTCGGTACTGAAGTGGTTGGATGCGCCGCCTAAGAAAGACCTCCAGAAGATCCATACCCGTCACTCCTTCTCTAACGAGTTGGACTACACGCTCCATCAGCATTTTTACCTGAACTTTCTCCTCAGGGAGCACTTTCAGAGAAGAGGGTTTGTTCACTCGGTCCATGGAAAACGGAGGGAGACCAGTCGACTGCCCCGGCGTCGACTCGTCTTGGCAGTAGAACCAAGTCGACTGCCACCCTCTTACCGTCTCAGGAAGGGTCATGGCCGGGAAAGTACTCTTATTCCTCATCTGGATCCCAAGACCACCGCACATCTGGATAACCTTAGTCCTCTCATCGTCCAGACTCGCCTTTTTCACTGTCTGTGAGCGACAGGTGAATATGTGCTTAAAGAGACCCTAGTGTGGTCGACAACCCAGGAAGTTCTCGCACATGGACACAAAGGCAGCAAGATAGGCGATGGAATTGGGGGTGAAATGGTGGAGTTGCGCCCCAAAGAAATTCAGAAACCCTCGGAAGAAAACACTCGGCGGCAGGGAAAAACCACGGTCTACATGAGTGGCTAAGAGAACGCACTCACCCTCCTGCGGCTGCGGTTGACACTCGGTCCCCGGAAGCCTTGCTGACCCGTGGGGGATCAGTCCCTCATTGGCCAGGTCATTGAGATCTTTCTCAGTGATGGTCGAGCGGATCCAATCCCCTTGGACCCAACCCTTTGGCAGGCGGGACCTTGACGAAGATCCGCCCCGACTGGACGGTCTCCCCTTCGCTTTCGCCGTCGCCGTCGCCTTCTTCGCGCGCTCTAGAGCCGCCGTCTTCTCCTTCACCATAGTCGCCGGCGAAGTGCGCGAGGAGTGGATAGGCGGAGGCGAGAGCAGGCGCAGTGGGCGGAAGCAAAGAGGGAGGAGAGAAGAATGGGAAGGCACTGTTCAAAAAGCCCTCGCCCGCCGCTTTATATAAGGACTCTTCCGAGTGGCTGACGAGTGGGTCCGGGCAGTCCTGTCACATCCCGAAACAGTCATGCACGCACGATACGTGGCGAAAAAGGCGGCGCGGAAATCGAGGCGTCCACACCTTATCCCTTCCGAGTACCGCGGTTCGCCCCGCTTTACGCGCTTCCCAAATTTCAGATCCCGCAAAATCCGCTAACAGCAGATCAATATGTCAGACGATATCTTTCTTGCGATCCGTCGTTCGGAAGTTCACTAAAGTTCAAAAAGTTCACTCGACAGAAGACAAGAATGGATCGAGGCGACTGAAGTAAAAGTTGACGCCAACGCCGAAAGAAAAATCGCCGATCCAAGATACGACATAATCAAAGCACAGGAAATGAGTCGGAGAAAATCATCAACTCCTTCCTCACTCGAACCTCGATCCATTCGGGGGCTAATGATGATGTTATGTACCTAGGGTAGGGTCATGGACCTATCTAGGATACCATACCCAAGGACATCCTTAGACGAAGCTACCTTCTAGTCGACCAAGAAAGACTCCACTCGACCGGCTAGAAGACACTCGACGAACCTAAAGACACTCGACCATGAAGACTCACTAGACCATCAGGAGTTCAGGATCTACTCTGTATCCAAACGGTCTGTAATTAAGTAGTCTTAATGGTCATGATGACACTTTATGTAGGGCGTTACCAGTAACGCCCGGCCTTAATGTACTTTAACCCTCTGCTATGTGGGTTGGCTGGGGTCCTGGCGTCCTCTATATAAGCCACCCCCCTCCACTGGTAGAAGGGTTCACACCCCTGTAACTCATATACATATAAACCAGTCGATCGCCTCCGGGCTCCGAGACGTAGGGCTATTACTTCCTCAGAGAAGGGCCTGAACTCGTTAAACACTCGTGTGTACAACTACTCCATAGCTAGGATCTTGCCTCTCCATACCTACCCCCCACGTGACCGCCACCAAAGAAGCTCCGGGTCGACGACGGGCTGGCTCCTCACTAAGCTGCGCTCACCAGAAGGTAGCACAACCTAGTACCAGCCCGACGGAGCCCAGTCCCGGACATGGCCCCTCGGCTCAAGCAGGAGTCCTCCGCCGAGTCGACGACGAGGATGCGGGATAGGCATCGTCGATGTCGAGAACAAAATGCTTAATTATGAAAACAAAATTAATAAACACTTAGCAAAATTTGACATGACCTTTGCTAAAAACAGGACTAATCGAGCGCCTGAAATATGGCAGAACGTAAACGAATCGACATTTCTGGCAAAACATAGGCCACTCGAAGAAATATGACATGTCCAAAATATGACACGTTCAAAATATGACATGTCCACTGCAAATTTGCATATAACAGGAAAAATTGCTTTATCTAAAAAAATAACAACAATTGCTTTAACTAAAAAAATACCTAGAATTCTGTTAACTACACCTAAAACAACTAAAACACCTAAAATTCTGTTAACCACACCTAGAACAACTAAACCACCTAAAATTCTGTTAACTACACCTAAAACAACTAAAACACCTAAAACTCTTTTAAATACACTTAAAACAAATTCAACATTATTCCATGAACACCTACATTATTCTAAGAACCTACCTTTTAAACTAAAACACCTACAAATTCAACTAAAACACCTATATTATTTAACTAAAACACCTAAAAATTAACTACTCTCTAATAACTATAACTAGGGAGGGAGGGAGGAGGAGGAAGGAGGGAGGAGTACCTCTCGGTGGAGGAGG
>NC_041391.1:697746133-697768264 GCF_002162155.2 Triticum dicoccoides | reverse complement strand
GGGGGGCAGGGGAGGAGGGCCGGCGCCGGGGGAGGGCGGCTGGAGTAGGACGCGGGGGCGGCGTCCGGATCGGGGGACGACTGAGGGATTCGATCTGGTGTGAGCGTGTGAGTGTGAGTGAGGGGAGGGGTGATGCGCGGGCCGGCGCGGGAGGAAGCAGAGAGGTGGGCTTAGCGGGAGCGCGGGGTAGGCGACCCAACGCTATAGGTAAAGCTGCAACGGGGGCCCGAGAGCGTGGCCCATTAGCAATAGCGCTGGCTGTGAAATCCAGCGCTACTGCTGACGTGCACTTGTAGCGCTTGTGCTGGCCGGTGCTACAGCTAAATAGCAGTAGCGATGTGTATCTAACCAACGCTACTGCTAAATGTCTACCTATAAGCATTTTCCTAGTAGTGAATATCAGTAAAACTGAACGATCATAATGCTAAGCTAATGAATGAGTCTTGTCCATCACATTATTCTCCTAATGATGTGATCTCGTTTATCAAATGACAACACATGTCTATGTTTAGGAAACTTAACCATCTTTGATCAACGAGCTAGTCTAGTAGAGGCTTACTAGGGACACGGTATTTTGTCTATGTATCCACACATGTATCAAGTTTCCGGTTAATACAATTCTAGCATGAATAATAAACATTTATCATGAAATAAGGAAATATAAAATAATAATTTTATTATTGCTTCTAGGGCATATTTTCTTCACTTATTACATTCCCGCCGAATTGTTATGTGACAGATCTCCGCCGAGCGCAACTGTTTGCAGCACTGAGTGTGTTGCGCTTAGGCCTTTGCAGCACAAGCCGTTGTTGCATTCCCCTCAGACCATTGCGTGGCACTGCGGCCTGATTTCTTTCAAAACAACAAACGTCATATTGAGTAGGTATGTTTGCAAGAAGCCCATGTTGCAAACCGTGTGGTCGGTTTGCATTGCGCTGCATGCCGTATGATTAAAATCAGACCAGCCGGCGGGGAGACGGCCACTCGGCGCGGGGAAATATCTGGTACTCCCACCCTTAGGGTACTCCCGGTGCTCCAAACTCGGTAGCACATTTTTAAATTGTTCAAAAAATTCAAAAAAAAATCTAGCACATTGACACAACATCAATGTATGTTGTCAAAAAAAAATCAAATCAAAATTCGGAACATTGCTCGACATACAAAAATGACAAAATGGACATAATGTGATAATGGGCCTAATCTAAAGCCCAACTTTTGTTGTGTACTATTTACTGTCGAATTTGTCATTTATGTTTCTTATTATGTTTCAAATTTTATCTCAAATTTTTTGATAACATACTTTGATGTTGTGTCAATGCGCTGGATTGTTTTTTAGAATTTTCCGAAAATTTAAAAATGTGCTTCCTTTGGAGCACTGGGAGCACCCTAGGGATGGGAGTATCAGATATTTCCTCCACGCGGCGCGTCCTAATCATGATTCGAAGGGGGGCATTTCCCAAAAATAATTCTCGCCTAGAGCTAGAGGATCGCACAAAGCAATTTTTCTGATTTCTGAAGCCGAGCATATCCTCACCAGGCATTCTGCAGTTGGTGGCAACCAAATGAAATGAAAATAAAATGAAGATAATTTCTCCAGATCCGTACCTACACGACTTAAAAAACTCAGCACCTGCACCACGAGCGCGTCGTCGCCTCAACCAATATAATGCCAGTGCTTGCGCTGTCATCTTCCAGGGCCCTACGTGCTAGGCACTCGGCCCTTTCTGATTTTTATTTATGCTAGCTGTTAGATTTTTCAAAGATACACTCGAAACCCTAGCTAAACCACCGGCCAGAGGCACATCCCCTTGGATCATGCATGATGCGCGCCATGGCCCATGGGCCATAGCCATGGTCATTCATTTCTCTTTCGTGTTCTACGGTTGATACGCTACCCCGTCGACAGCGATAGTGCCATGGTCGTCACCCTCGCGTTCCACGAGAAATGACAGCAAAGGCATTGCTATATTATAGCAGTCCTCCATCCCTCATTTCTCCATAAGCAGATCGAAGAGCACAGCACGCACAACACTCAGAGATAGAGATAGACTCGTCGGCAATGGCAGGTCAGACCGAGAAGGTGTTCGTCCCCACCGACGACGAGCTGCTCCAGGCGCAGTCGGACCTGTGGCGCCACAGCCTCTGCTACCTCACGCCCATGTCGCTCCGCTGCGCCGTCGACCTCGGCGTCCCCACCGCCATCCACCGCCTCGGCGGCGCCGCGTCCCCGTCCGAGCTCGTCGCCGCCCTGTCCCTGCCCGCGTCCAAGCTGCCGTTCCTCGGCCGCCTGCTGCGCCAGCTCGCCACGGCCGGCGTCTTCAGTGCCACCGACGCCGGAACGTACCGCCTCAACCCGCTCTCCTACCTCCTCGTGGACGGCGTCCGCATCGACGGCGACGCCAGCCAGACGGCCATCGTGCGCGCCGCTGCCTCCCGCTACTACGTCGAAGCGGCCATGGGGATGGCGGACTGGTTCAGGAAGGACTTTGATGGACCTGTGCCATCGCCATTCGAGGACGTGCACGGCGCGGCCATCTTCGAGGAGAGCATGGCGCTCCTCGACCCCGAGATGGATCAGCTGATCCATGACGCCGTTGCTGCCCACGACCACATGGGGATCGGCTCCGTGCTCCGGCAGTGCCGTGAGCTCTTCGAGGGGCTTGAGTCTCTCACTGACTGCGGCGGCGGTGATGGGACGACGGCCAGGTCCATCGTCGAGGCCTACCCGCACATCAAGTGCACTGTGCTGGACCTTCCAAAGGTCATGGACAAAGTTCTTCTTCCCACTGAAGAAGGAGCGGTTAAGTATGTTTCTGGTGACCTGTTCCACGTCGTCCCACCTGCCCAAGCCGTGTTGCTCAAGGTACTGTATACGAATGTTGCACATTCTTCCATAATTTCTATGTATTCCAAGTGAAATGTTAAAGCAATGATTAATTAGTTTTCAATTCTGAAACAATAACAGCTTCAATTAATAAGAATCCCTCCCTAGTTTCACCCCTAGCTAGTCGGGCTTGATTAACCTTAAATTACAAGTTTGTCCATGCATGGTCATGCAGCTTGTTCTGCACTTCTGGAGCGACGAGGATTGCATCAAGATCCTCGCACAATGCAAGAAGGCCGTTCCTCCCCGAGAAGCAGGAGGAAAAGTCATCGTCATAGACATTGTGCTTGGATCGGTTTCTGCAGGGCCAATGCTGGAAACCCAGCACCTCATGGATATGCTCATGCTGGTGATGACGCGAGGCCGACAGCGGGAAGAGAAGGACTGGAGCGAGATCTTCACCAAGGCAGGGTTCAGTGGCTATAAGATTGTCAAGAAGCTGGGAGCTCGAGCTGTCATTGAGGTCTATCCATAAGGCTGTGCTCCCAAAGTAAGATGCTTACATATGTTGTGGATTGTTGTGTGCTCGCTCTAAGGACGCATAAATAAAGGAGCGCCTTGTCATTTTCCAAAGAGAAGTCCTGGGCAGATCATACAATAGCAAGGCGATTATGTCTTGTTACCTTATGATACCCGTGGAACTTTCTTTTTGAAAAAATAGTATCCACTTAGAGTGCTTTTCATATGCAACTACAGTGATTTTCATATATGTACCGTGTAAAATATCATATACCATAAGATAAGATCACACCTTGTACTCGTTATTGAAACCTTGTCTTATTGACTATATGGTCCAAAATATTGAGCAAATTTGATTTCTTGCCCTCTTTAGAGGCCTCTAGTGGTCTCTTTGTGGCTTGGAATGAAGCTGTGTTTTCTGGAGAACCTTTATTTCAGAATGAATTTTCGATATCCATCAGGTTCACCTCAGTACACTTAGGTGAGTCTTGGATTCTAACCAATACATATGGACCCTATCACGCTCAAAACGTAACTACTTACATTGACTGATTCCAAAATGTGCATATGCGAAATGATCAGGATTGGTTCGTGGGTGGAGATTTCAATTATGTCAGATACCCTGAGAACAAAAATAGAAAAGACGATAATGCACATGACATGTTTGCTTTCAATGAAGCAATCAATTCCCTTGCTCTTGTTAAAATTCCCCTTGGAGGCATAATGCTTACTTAGAGCAATATGCAGAGTGATCCTCTCTGGGAAAAGCTTGACTAAGTATTCTCCTCTGAATCCTAGACTATCAATTATCCAAACACTATAGCTATTCCTCAGGCCAGGCCTATTTTTGACCACATCCCTTGTTTCATTTGGAGTGGTACATCTATTCTTGAGTCCTCTATTTTTTGGTTTGAAATTTACTGGCTGCAACACCTAGACTTTACCGACAGTTTTAAGAAAATTTGGAACCAACAAATTCATGAACATGATAGTCCCAAAAGAGTAACTGCAAATTTTAAAAGACCAAGAAAAGGTTTAATACTTTGTTCCAAAAATATTTCTAATCTCTCTAGCACTATCAAAGATACCAACTCAATGATTTGATTCTATGACACTATTGAAGAATTTAGAAATCTTGCAATTCACGAGTGTAACAATTAGACAAATCCTCCAAAACCATTTCCTTTAGCTTCTCTCACGCCAAAAAATATACTGGAAGCAAAGAGACATTATAATATGGGCACAACTGGGGGAAGCAAACTAAAACAAAATCATGCAAAGGCATCAATTATTAAGAAATTGTGACGTTGCTATTAAGAGATAAGCAGAGGCATTGAGCACTTTGAACATCATGCCAAGGCTGCTTTCCTTGGTAGATCTTTCAAGCAAAGACTTGGCTATATTGTCCCAACTTTCAACCTTCCGAATTTGGATTCTTTGCTTACGATAAATGATGGTCTACATTTTTAGAGCAATCTTTCACTAAAGAGGAAATTGATAAAGCATTCAGTAATTTTCCCTCTCATGAATACCTAGGCCTAGATGGTTTAAATTCTGATTTCGTTAAAGCTTGTTGGGAGACTATTGCCTCTGATTTCTCTGCATTATTTGAGGAGTTTTACCATGGTTCAATCAATATTTAGAGCATTAACTCTTCCTTCATTATTCTGATTCAGAAATGGCTCTGCAATTTAGGATAATGATTTTGGACCTATTTCCTTTCTAAATTGCTCCATCAAGACGATAACCAAGCTTTTCGCAAACATGCTCCAAATATTTATTCTTAAATTAGTGCATTCCAATCAATATGTTTTTCTAATGTCATGCAAGTGCACACTGTATAGTTGTAGCCATTTGGAAGTAATAGTCTCGATCCGACAGAGAACTTAAGAAATGGTCCTTTGCCTCCAATAGAGGTTTATCGAAAGTGCATGCAAATTATTTTAAATCCCAATCAAAGTGGTGTGAAAGTTAAAATATTGCAAGAGTATGTGAAAAAGAATTAAGGTGCACTAAAATGATAAAAAAACAAGAGAGTAATAAAATGATGGAAACTGCGGGAGGGCTAAAGGCATTCACAGGGAGTCTGAATTCACTACTAATATTTGATGACCCACAAGTATAGGGGGTCTATCGTAGTCCTTTCGATAAGTAAGAGTGTCGAACCCAACGAGGAGCAGAAGGAAATGACAATCGGTTTTCAACAAGGTATTCTCTGCAAGCACTGAAATTATCAATAACAGATAGTTGTGTGATAAAATAATTCATAATGGGTAACAAGTAACAAGAGTAAATAAGGTGCAGAAAGGTGGCCCAATACTTTTTCTAGCACAAGACAAGCCTGGACGAACTCTTATGTAAAGCAAAGCGCTCACGAGGACACATGTGAATTACTAGTTTTCATCATGCTCATATGATTCATGTTTGTTACTTTGATAATTTGATATGTTGGTGGACCGGTGCTTGGGTGCTTTCCTTCCTTGGAGAAGACTCCCATTTATGATTAACCCCTCTTGCAAGCATCCGCAACTACGAAAGAAGAATTAAGGTAAACCTAACTGTCGGTGTCAAAACCGGCGGATCTCGGGTAGGGGGTCCCGAACTGTGCGTCTAGGCGGATGGTAACAGGAGACAAGGGACACAATGTTTTTACCCAGGTTCGGGCCCTCTCGATGGAGGTAAAACCCTACTCCTGCTTGATTAATATTGATGATATGGGTAGTACAAGAGTAGATCTACCACGAGATCAGAGAGGCTAAACCCTAGAAGCTAGCCTATGGTATGATTGTTGTTCGTCCGACGGACTAAAACCCTCCGGTTTATATAGACACCGGAGATGGCTACGGTTACACAAAGTTGGTTACAATGGGAGGAGATCTACATATCCGTATCGCCAAGCTTGCCTTCCACGCCAAGGAAAGTCCCATCCGGACACGGGATGAAGTCTTCAATCTTGTATCTTCATAGTCCAGGAGTCCGGCCAAAGTATATAGTCCGGCTATCCGGACACCCCCTAATCCGGGACTCCCTGAGTAGCCCCCGAACCAGGCTTCAATGACGATGAGTCCAGCGCACAAATTTGTCTTCGGCATTGCAAGGCGGGTTCTTCTCCAAATTCCATATACCTGTCGAATAGTGTCCGGCTTCTGGTGCATGTTGCGCTCCTTGGCTTCTGTGCCCAATAATGGCCATCTTCCACGTGTCAAACGAATGCGAAAAGCTAGGGAATTTTTTCATTTACCCCCCTAGCTGCGTAAATGAGCCGCCCATAAAAGAGACGGGGATTTAGATCCAAATCACACCATCTTCCCTCCGTGAGCATTCATCGGAGTGCATTCGACAGAGATCCATTCCATCATGGCCAGTCGACGCAACTCCTCCTCTCGCCCCCCAGCCCTCAGCCTGGAGATTGGGAGAGATGCTCCGTCCCACACAGCGAGCTAGTGGCACTCCAAGCCAAGGGGCTTCTCCCCCCGGCCTACATGGTCCCGGTTCGAGCCGGGCTTGCCTCCTATAATGGTGGAGAGCAAGCGGAGAGCGTCCCCAATCCCTCCAAAGGAAAGCGGGTATGCCTTGTCCCTTATTTGATAAGAGGGCTCGGATTTCCAATTCATCCGTTTCTCCGGGGGCTCCTAGAGTTCTACGGCCTCCAGTTGCACAACCTTACGCCTGCCTCCATACTGCATATTGCAGGCTTCGTAGCCCTTTGCGAGCTGTTTTTGGGCATCGAGGCTCATTTCGCGCTGTGGAAGAAGCTGTTCTGCCTTGTGCCCCGTTCTCAGGAGGGGTCGATATATCAAGTGGGCGGAGCCGAACTATGGCGCATCGCCGGGACCGGATATCTATCCGGAACCCCAAAGAAGGCGTCCGAAGGCTGGCCTTCAAAATGGTTTTATATAGAAGACGCCCCCTGCCGGACCTTGTTCGAATCGGCCTCCCTGAGTTCGATAATGCTCCTTTGAAGAAGCGCCTGAGCTGGCGTCCATGGAGCCCTCAGAAGGAAAATGACAAGGACGTCCTTTACCTGATGAACCAGATAAGGTTGTTAGCTCATTCTGGACTGACCATGATCGAGGTCATGGCCACATGCATTATGTGGGGGGTGCAGCCGCTTCAGTATAGAGGCCACCCCATGTGGGATTTCAACGGGGAGGATGACGCCACCCGGTGCGGCCGTAAGGGGCCGGAATCGGCTGCCGCTCTAATAAAGATCTTGTCCGCTTTGTACAAGGGAGAAGAGGAGGAATTCCTCCGCGTCAACCCACGGGGCGGATTTTCTATGTACAATCCTCCAAGCTGGGTAAGCGAACATTTTCACTCGCCCATCCGTTTCATATTCCCATAGTTAAGTATTTAGTCTAGCAATTTCAACGCAGGAGCTATGCCAGGCTGTAAAGGAGATAAACATCCCTCCACGACAACCCGAGGACCCGGAATGGTCCTTTGACCCGGACTCCCAAGAGGACCCAGACTTATGTGTGGAGCTGATCGATGGGGTGTTTCATCAATTGAGCAAGGACAACACCTTAGTGGCCATTACGGCCGATTATCCCGGACTACTTCCAGCCTCACAAGTAACCGAGACCGAAGTCCCAGTACTCTTAAGATGATCCATCCATGCTTATTTTTGATCACCGCATACCAATGGCGTTTTTGCAGGGGAAGTCCTTGAGGCGGAGGGCCGAGCCTGGGGTGGCTAGCCAACAAGGGGCATCAAGGCCCAGCAGGCTGAAAAGAAGTGCGGTCCGGATTGAGACACCGGCGCAGCGGTATGGCGTGCTATTTTATTCCCAGGGTTTATTCCCTCAAGGCATACTAACGCTCGTGCTCTCTTCGGGAAAAAGAGTGCTCGCCGGACTCTATTCGGAGAGGTTGCCAATCGCGCCTCCACCGTCCAGGCTCCAAGGCCGGGTCCGGAAGCGGAGGTGAACACAAGGCGCGTACCGGACGCTCCTTTGACAGAGGATGCGGATGGGCTGTCTGCCACCAATTCCGAGGTGGAGAGTGGCATGAACCACAGGCGTCGCCGGACGGTTCTTCGTGACGCTTGTTTCTCCCAAGAGGCATTGGATCCCTTCAATATGGGAGATGCGTATCTCCGTGCTGCTCAAAATGGTCTAGCCAGAGCCACAGAGCAGTATGTAAAAGACATACGGGTGAGAAAATTTGATGGTTATATATGCCAGTTGCCCCCGAGACTTGAAACAGTTAGAATAACTGATTTAAGGATCATTTGTTATGCATGATCTTACAGAAAAGAATACCCAACTGTCCTAGGAGCTGGAAGAGTGCAAAGCCCAACTTGAGGCCGCACTAGCCGCGGCAGGGGAGGCCAAGGAGACCCCCTCTGGTAATATGTGCTTCGAAAGATAAGTATGTTGAAAAGTGCGGCATGCGTGAAAATCTGACAATAACATTGCAGATGGCGCCGGAGTGGATCCGGACAAACAACAACTCCTGCGCCGGTTAAAGGCCGGCGAGAGCATGCTTACGAGGGTGAGGCAAGAGAAGAATAAGCTCCAAGATTCCAACACCCAGCTGGGCGAGGAACTAAAGGATGTTCGTGCTCAGCTGTCGGACTCTGTGAAGGAGAATCGGCGGCTTCGACGCGGCATTTTTAGTAAGTGCTTGAACGAACTTTGAAAAAAGAGTTCGGCGAGGAAGTCGATTGACAGAGTTATGTCTGTAGGTATGCTGACAGGTCGACCTGCAGAGGAAATGCCCGGATCTACGGGTGACCTTCTTCCGGAGCTCTCACAACTGCACGAACGAGTTCGGTAGGTGATGCAAGGCGTCGCCCAAGCCTTGTGGCCATCCATCTCCATGCCCGAAGGCCTTGGAGAGCTTGCAGAGAAGCTGAAGGGAGCACGGCGGCGGTTCCGATTATGGAAGATATCAGCCTGCCGTCAAGGCGCCAGGGAGGCCTTTGCCATGGTGAAGACGCGGTACACGAAGGCTGACCCAAACCACATGGCCGAGGTCGGACCTGTAGGGCCCGATGGGAAGGAGATCCCTATGAGTTTAGTGTACGGCCAGGTAGAGTTGGCCACCAAATATTCCCAACAGGACTGTAAACTAGACAGCCTGTTGGATGGTATTGAAGAGGAATATACCCAGTCAAATTGACTATGTAATTTAAGATGACATGTAAAATGCCTTCTAGCCGGATTGTAGATCGTTTGTCATGGCGGACCTTTTCGCTTCAACCTCGGGACCCGATAGTCCGGAGTGTGTCCGAATACCCTCTTGGTTATGTAAGAACCGGGGCATGCGTGGAGACCAGGCGTAGGGGTCATTAGTGCTTGAACAGACAAGTGCCCAACTAGTTATGTTATATTACATGGTTAGTAAGAAACATCTTCCAGGAAGAATAGTTCAGTTAGGGGTTCCTTTCCCTGGGAGGCATGCCCTAAAGTGCATGTCCGGACTGCGAAAAAAGCAGAAAAACATCTGGGGGCGGATAAATAAACGAGTGAGAAATCATCTTTTAGTTCACCGACCGAATATTCCCTTATGAACGCTAGCTTTCGGCTTCACCCAGTCTGAGGTACACATCTGGCTGACCAGGCAGTAACAATCGCAAAGGTGCTCCCTTTACCGCCTAGCCGAACAATCGGGAACGTAGGGGTAAGCACAGGAGCCAGGCAACCCAGCTTGGCCAAAACTTAAGTCATATCAATGCATATAATGGTGAATAAAAGGTACATGCGGAAGTGTGACACATGTGTTGGGCATGAGGCCCGTAGAAACAAGCTTCTGTTAGAGAAGCCCCCAGGTATTATGAGCGCAGATAGCGCGTCAATTGTGTGCGAACAAGGTGCAAACGAGCCCTTAAAGGCTGTAAGAGAAAAGGAGGGAGAAGGAGAGATATATAAGACACCTAATGTGTAAAAAATAGACAGAGGAAGGAGATGAACACAGAGTCCGGCACTAGGCGTAGAATCTTCGTAGACGGGCTGCGTTCCATGGGTTCGGCTCGAGTCGGTTATCCGACATCTCGCAAACGGTACGCTCCACCAGTCAGGACTTGGTCAATTATGAAGGGACCTTCCCATTTGGGCTTGAGTTTGTCCTTTTTCTTGTCCGGCAGGCGTAGAACTAACTTGCCAACATTGTAAGTTTTGGCCCGCACTTCTCTGCTTTGATATCTTCGAGCCTGCTGTTGATAGAATGCGGAACGGGCTTTTGCCACGTCGCGCTCCTCCTCCAAGGCGTCCAAACTTTCCTGCCGATCGAGTTTGGCTTCTCTTTCTTCGTACATGCGCACGCAAGGTGAGTCATGAATTATGTCGCAGGGCAGAACTGCCTCTGCGCCGTATACCATAAAGAATGGTGTGAATCCGGTAGTGCGATTCGGCGTGGTCCGTAGCCCCCAGAGTACAGAGTCGAGCTCCTCTACCGAGTGCATGTTAGATTCCTTGAGAGACCGCACTAATCTGGGTTTGATGCTGCTCATGATTAGACCATTTGCTCACTCGACTTGACCGTTAGTTTGTGGGTGATAGACTGAAGCATAGTCGAGCTTGATGCCCATGTTTTTGCACCAGAGTTTTACCTCGTTGACCGTAAAGTTCGTGCCGTTATCAGTGATGATGCTGTGGGGGACGCCGTAACGGTGTACGACCCCTGATATGAAGTCTGTCACCGGTCCGGATTCAGCCGTCTTAACAGGCTTGGCCTCTATCCATTTGGTGAATTTGTCCACCATGACCAGTAGGTATTTTTGCTTGTGGGTTCCTCCTTTAAGGGGTCCAACCATGTCAAGCCCCCGCAAAGGGCCAGGTGATGGGTATAGTTTGGAGGGCGGTGGGTGGCATATGGCTTTGGTTAGCAAAGAGTTGGCAACCGACGCATCATTGGACTAAGTCCTGAGCATCTGCCCGGGCCGTCGGCCAATAAAATCCTGTACGGAAGGCCTTGCTTACAAGGGCCCGGGCTGCGACGTGGTGCCCGCCGAGTCCGGCATGAATTTCAGCCAGAAGATTCTGCCCTTCCTCTTCGGAGATACACCTTTGAAGGACTCCGGTGGTGCTTTTCTTATAAAGCTCTCCTTCATGGACTTTATAGGCTTTAGATCGCCGCACTATGCAGCGTGCCTCATTTTGGTCCTCGGGAAGTTCCTATCTAGTTAGGTAGGCTAGGAATGGTTCTGTCCACGGGGCAATGACTGCCATTATTACGTGGGCTGAGGATGTTACTTCGTTGGCATAGCCTCCCGTTGCGTCAGAATGTTCGATGTCGGGCGGTGCGGCTGGGTCCGGGATGTTATTTCCGGATTCCCCTTCCCATGATACGGATGGCTTGAATAGCCTCTCCAAGAAAATGTTGGGGGGGGGGACTGCATCGCACTTTGCACCGATGCGTGCCAAGACGTCTGCTGCCTGATTGTTTTCCCGGGCTATATGGTGAAATTCGAGCCCCTCGAACCGAGCTGACATTTTTAGGACGGCGTTGCGATAAGCTGCCATTTTCAGATCCCTGGCATCAAAGTCTCCATTTATTTGGGATATCGCGAGGTTCGAATCCCCACGCACCTCTAGGCGTTGGATGCCCATGTAGAAGGGCCTCGTATTCGGCTGCGTTGTTAGAGTCCGTATACATTATCTGGAGTACATATTGAACTGTATCTCCTGTTGGGGACGTCAGAACGACGCCAGCCCCCAGACCCGCTAACATTTTGGAGCCGTCGACGTGCATGATCCAGTTGTAATATGTGCCGTACTCTTTAGGGAGTTCGGCTTCAGTCCATTCGGCGACAAAGTCGGCCAAAACTTGCGACTTGATAGCTCACCGTGGCTTGTAGGTTATGTCGAACGGGAGAAGCTCAATGGCCCATTTGGCAATCCGGCCCGTCGCGTCACGGTTGTTTATAATACCGTTAAGAGGTACTTCGGAGGCTACTGTTATCGAACACTCTTGAAAGTAGTGTCGTAGCTTCCGGGATGCCATAAACACCACGTACACTATCTTTTGATAATGCGGGTACCGTGACTTGCTTGGAGTGAGGACAGTGGACACGTAGTAAACTCGTTTTTGAAGGGGGAATTTTTGTCCGTCCGTTTCTCGTTCGACGACGAGCACTGCGCTTACAACATGATAAGTTGCCGCAATGTATAATAGCATTGGTTCGCCGATGTTAGGCACGGCCAGGACCGGGTTTGTTGCCAATATGGCTTTTATTTCTTCGAGTCCGGCCATGGCAGCGTCTGTCCACTCGAAGTGTTCGGTGCGCCGGAGGAGGCGGTAAAGGGGTAATGCATTTTCTCCCAAGCGGGAGATGAAGCGGCTTAGAGCCGCCATGCATCCAGTCAATTTTTGTATTTGTTTGAGGTCCTTTGGAATATCCAATTGTGACAGAGCTCGGATCTTGGCTGGGTTTGCTTCAATTCCTCTACCGGATACAATGAAGCCCAAGAGCTTTCCGGCTGGTACGCCGAAAACGCATTTTTCAGGGTTAAGCTTGATGTCATATGCACGGAGGTTATCGAATGTGAGCCTCAAGTCATCTACTAGAGTTTCGACATGCTTGGTTTTGACGACCACGTCATCTATGTATGTTTCCACTGTTTTGCCGATCTGGTTTGCCAGACATGTCTGAATCATGCGCTGATATGTTGCGCCGGCGTTTTTTAGCCCGAAGGGCATTGTGTTGAAGCAGAATGGGCCATATGGGGTGATGAATGCCGTTGCGGCTTGGTCTGGCTCTGCCATCTTAATTTGATGGTAGCCGGAGTATGCGTCGAGGAAACACAATGAATCGTGTCCTCTGGTGGCGTCGATAATCTGATCGATGCGGGGGAGGGGGAAGGGATCCTTTGGGCAAGCCTTGTTGAGGTCCTTGAAATCGACGCATAGGCACCATGATTTTCCCTTCTTTGGTACCATCACCAGGTTTGCTAGCCAGTCCGGATGTTTTATATCTCTGATGAATCCGGCCTCCAGTAGTTTGGCTAGCTCCTCTCCCATGGCTTGTCTCTTAGGTTCGGAGAAACACCGAAGAGCCTGCTTGACAAGCTTGAATCCTTTTAGGATGTTTAGGCTGTGCTCGGCCAGCCTGCGTGGGATTCCTGGCATGTCTGAACGGTGCCAGGTAAAAATGTCCCAATTTTCGCATAGGAATTCTCGTAGTGCGGCGTCTACATCAGGGTTTAATTGCACCCCGATGGAGGCCGTTTTTGTAGGGTCCGTTGGATGGACTTGGAATTTGACTATTTCGTCCGCCGGTTTAAAGGAGGTGGACTTGGATCTTTTATCGATTATCACGTCGTCCCTGTTCACCGTGGAGCGCAGCGCAGTTAGTTCTTCGGCCTCTAGGTCTTCGGATAGTGCCTCCAGGGCCAGTGCGGTTGTCTTGTTTTCGGCGCGGAGTGCTATGTCCGGGTCACTAGCAAGAGTGATAATTCCGTTGGGTCCGGAAATTTTGAGCTTCATGTATCTGTAATGGGGTATAGCTTGAAAAATTGTGAACGCCTCTCTCCCTAATAGAGCGTGGTATCTGCTGCTGAACGGGGCCACTTGAAACGTGACCTCCTCGGACCTGTAACTATCCGGCGTGCCGAACACCACATCCAGTGTGATTTTTCCTGTACAGCACGCTTCCCGACTGGGGATTATTCCTCTAAAGGTTGTGTTGCTTCGCTCAATGCGGCTCCAGTCTATTTCCATTTTTCGAAGGGTTTCCTCATAAATGAGGTTCAATCCGATGCCACCGTCCATGAGTACCTTGGTAAGTCGAAAGCCGTCCACTTTTGGAATTTAGGTTCATCACTGGCATTAAAGGTAATAGCAGTGTCACTCCATGGGTTTATTGTTGCTACTTGGTAGACTTTGGTAAGGCTGCGGACTGTTCGTTTCCGCATATTATTTGATGCGAAAGTCTCGAAGATTGTTGATACCGTACTGGTATCCCTGGGCTGGTGCTCTGCGGATTCTGGAGTTAGAAGCTCCTCGCCACTTCTGGCCACCTGCCGGAGTATCCAACATGCTCTAAGGCTATGAGTTGGTGTGGCACCCTCTGTACTATGAATTTTACAGGGTCCATTGAGCCATCCCTCCAGTACGGTTCCATACCCTATAGAGGGTTTTTTCTTTTTGGTGTTTAGCCCAGGTGCCTGGCGATAATGCACTCTTTTATTTCGGACTGGGGTTGTATTCAGGGCCGGATTGTCCCAAAATTTTATTTCGGTTTTCCGGGCACTTTCCATCGCACAGTACTTTCGTACTATGGATGCCAAGTCGGCGAAGCATGTAATTTCATGGCGACTTATGGCGTTGAGGATTCCGTTGTCCGTGCAATTATTGCAGAAGAATGAAATTGCATCCTCCTCGCGGCAGTCCTCTATCCTGTTCATAACCAGGAGGAATATGGCCCAGTAATGGTGTACTGTTTCTGCGGGCTCATGCCGAATTTGGGATAGATCCCTTATATTTGGGTCAGCGGGTGGAGTTAAATCCGAAACCTCGCCCACTATGAGACTCAGGGGCCAAGGAGTTTCCGAACTCGGAAGCTTGGGATCTTGGATGTTGTCCAATGAATCTAGCCCGCTGCCTGACTTTAGGTTCAGGGCTTGAGCGACGTCCTCCCCTCCTCGGGTATCTGGCTTGGAGGGATCGGGAATCCGGACATAACTAGTCCGTAAGATAGATGAAGACTTGCCGCATTGTTCCTCCACCACCGCGACGTGGTGGGTGAACTGGGGAGAGTTAATCTCTCTCAGATCGGGTTTAAGCCCAATCTGATCATAGTCTGTAGCGACTCCCAGGGCGGCGATGCGATCCAAGAGCTCATTTAAGGAAGAGAGCTCCATCGGATCTAACTTCTTGGCGAGTTCTGAGTTGACGTGGAGATTGCTTTCGATGACCCGAGAAGTCATCATCGGCGCGGCGGCCGAACAAGCGGTCATAAGGAAACCGCCTAGCCGGAGAGTTTGGCCGATAGCCAAAGTTCATTTGGCGACAGCGTCGTCTTTAAAGACGGGATGAGGCATCCTTCCTGATGGCGACGACACAGCGGAACTCTCAATGAAAGCACCAATGTCGGTGTCAAAACCGGTGGATCTCGGGTAGGGGGTCCCGAACTGTGCGTCTAAGCGGATGGTAACAGGAGACAAGGGACACGATGTTTTTACCCAGGTTCGGGCACTCTCGATGGAGGTAAAAACCTACTCCTGCTTGATTAATATTGATGATATGGGTAGTACAAGAGTAGATATACCACGAGATCAGAGAGGCTAAACCCTAGAAGCTAGCCTATGGTATGATTGTTGTTCGTCCTACGGACTAAAACCCTCCGGTTTATATAGACACCGGAGAGGGCTAGGGTTACACAGAGTCAGTTACAATGGGAGGATATCTACATATCCGTATCGCCAAGCTTGCCTTCCACGCCAAGGAAAGTCCCATCCGGACACAGGGCGAAGTCTTCAATCTTGTATCTTCATAGTCCAGGAGTCCAGCCAAAGTATATAGTCCGGCTATCCGGACACCCCCTAACCCGGGACCCCCTCACTAACCATAGCATGAAACATATGGATCCAACTCAGCCCCTTACGAAGCAACGCTTAAACTAGGGTTTAAGCTTTGGTCACTCTAGCAACCCATCATCTACTTATTACTCCCAGTGCCTTCGCCTAGGCACAAATCATGGTGACGTGTCATGTAGTCGACGTTCACATAACACCACTAGAGGAAAGACAACATACATCTCATCAAGATATCAAACGAATACCAAATTCACATGATTACTTATAACAAGACTTCTCCGATGTCCTCAGGAACAAACGTAACTACTCACAAAGCATATTCATGTTCATAATCAGAGGAGTATTAATTATCATTAAGGATCTGAACATATGATCTTCCACCGAATAAACGAACTAGCATCAACTGCAAGGAGTAATCAACACTACTAGCAACCCACAGGTACCAATCTGAGGTTTTGAAATAAAGATCGGATACAAGAGATGAACTAGGGTTTGAGAGGAGATGCACTAGTAGAAAAAGGACCTAATATGAGACACATTAGTGCCGGTTGGGTTTTGAGCCGGCACTAATGTGTCCATTAGTGCCGGTTCCAACGGCTAGCCAGCCGTTCTCATTAGTACAGGTTCATGGTGAACCTATAGTACCGGTTCGTGCCACGAACCGGTACTAAAGAGGGTGGTGGCAGGGTGTTGTCAGTCTGGGGCCCGTCCAGCACCTTTAGTACCGGTTCGTGGCACGAACCGGTATTAAAGGTCGACGTACATAAACCCTTCGTCCCCCCGAGCCACTCTGTTCTTCCCCTTTCCCCTCACTTCCTCTGTTCTTCCCCCTCTCTCCTCGAGCTCCTCACAAATTTTGCCCAAAATTTGTCAAGATTTGAAGGCCCCCATCCATTCAAATGATCACAAAGGTTAGCAACTTTGTCCTTTCAACTCTCATTGCTAGATTAGCTCTTGCAATGCTTTGTATAGTGATTAACTTGGGAGGAATAATTATATTTGCTAGTATTTGATTTATATGCAATTTGAGCACAAAAATAACACTTAGTTTGCATATGTAGGTGTGGTTTACTTAGTGCCTTCTAAATCTCCGTCGTAACCACCGTCGATCGCCCGCACCGTCCCGTCGCCGGCACCACCTTCTGGTGAGGCTCTTGTTCATGAATGTTTTACATTACCAAATTGATGTTTATGTGATTTGGATATATAGTTACTCGTATAATTATCTTACCCGTACGTTGTTTGTTATACATAGTGCCATGGTTTTGATATCCATCCCCGTCGGCCCTCGTCCTTGTTATGATTCGGATGTGGTATATTCTCTTTTAAAACTAGTTGTTGCATTTCGTGTTTATGACAAATTATGCCCATCAAGTTGACATAGATATTTTTATCTAGGAGGTATGTGAACCGGAAATTCCAACCGACCCTATTGTCGAGAGGTTAAATTTAGTTGAAAGAGAAAACGAGTATTTGAAAGAAAAATTGAAAAGAATTGAGGGGGAGAAGATGGAATTGGAGTTGCATGTTGCCGATGTCGTCGATGATCACAAGATCAAGATGGAGAAAATGAGGTTAAAGATTAGAAAGATTAGAAAATATGCCATTAATAGTGTGGCTTGGTATCATTATGCTGTTGGATCAATTGTTACCTTAATTGCGATCTTCATCGCATTTGTTGTTGCATTTAAATTCTTTAGGTAGAGAGTTATTTGTATGTTGCATTTAATTAAGTGTTGTATATGAACTTTATGTATGAACTTGTATTAATTTGGTCTATTCGGTGTTGTGTAATGAAGATGAGCCGACAATGGATGTATGATGACAGATGCTCTCCCGAGTTCATTAATGGCGTGCATACTTTTCTGCTTGCTGCTGAGGCAAACAAGCGGGCAGAATGGTCACAGTTACTCTACGTCAAGAACCATTCACGTCCACCTATTTGAGTTCGGTTTCATACCCCACTATAATGTTTGGACCAAGCACGGAGAAATAGGGGTTATGATGGAAGACAATGAAGAAGAAGAGGACGACGACGGCTATCCTGGCCATGGGTTCCCTGAATACGATGATACAACAATGGGGGAAGAAGCTGAGCCGCCAATGCAGAAAGAAGCTGAAGAAGAGGCATCAGATGAGCCCGCTGATGATCTAGGTCGGGCCATTGCCGATGCAAAGAGAAACTGCGCAAGTGATCTGGAGAGGACGAAGTTGCAGCGCATGTTAGAGGATGACAAGAAATTGTTGTACCCGAATTGCGAAGCTGACAAAAAAAAGTTGGGCACCACACTTGAATTGCTGCAATGGAAGGCAGAGAATGGTGTATCTGACAAGGGATTTGGAAAGTTGCTGGTAATGATAAAGAATATTCTTCCAAAGGACAACGAATTGCCCGAGAGTATGTATGAAGCAAAGAAGGCTGTCTGCCCTCTAGGGTTAGAGGTGCAAAAGATACATGCATGCCCTAATGACTGCATCCTCTACCGCGGTGAGTACGAGGATTTGAATGCTTGCCCGGTATGTGGTGCATTGCGTTATAAGATCAGTCGCGATGACCCTGGTGATGTCGAGGGTGAGCGCCCCAGGAAGAAGATTCCTTCCAAGGTGATGTGGTATGCTCCTATAATACCACAGTTGAAACGTTTGTTCCAAAACAAAGAGCATGCGAAGGCGATGCGGTGGCACGCAGAAGACGTAAGAAAGACGGAAAGTTGAGAGCACCCGCTGACGGTTCGCAGTGGAGAAAAATCGAGAGAAAGTACTGGGAGGAGTTTGCAGGTGACCCAAGGAACGTATGGTTTGGTCTAAGCGCAGATGGCATTAATCCTTTTGGGGAGCAGAGCAGCAACCATAGCACGTGGCCTGTGACTATGTTTGTATAACCTTCCTCCTTGGTTGTGCATGAAGCGGAAGTTCATTATGATGCCAGTGCTCATCCAAGGCCCTAAGCAACCAGGCAACGACATTGATGTGTACCTAAGGCCATTAGTTGAAGAACTCTTACAACTGTGGAATGGAACAGGTGTACGTGCGTGGGATGAGTACATGGGGGAAGAATTTGACCTAAAGGCGTTGCTGTTCGTGACCATCAATGATTTGCTGCTCTCAGTAACCTTTCAGGATAGACAAACAAGGGATACCGTGAATGCACGCACTGTTTGGATGATACCGACAGTATATATTTGAATAGTTGTAAGAAGAATGTGTACCTGGGACATCGTCGATTTCTTCCGAACGAAGCCTCGCCACCGTACTGGTGCTGATGTACATGATATGGTCAAGGATTTGAAGGTAATCTTTGGAAAGGGTCCTGGCGGACAACCTGTTCCGAAGGACACTGACGGACGCGCACCCATGTGGAAGAAGAAATCTATATTTTGGGACCTGGCATATTGGAAAGACCTAGAGGTCCGCTCCGCAATCGACGTGATGCACGTGACGAAGAATCTTTGCGTGACCCTGCTTGGCTTTTTGGGCGTGTATGGGAAGACAAAAGATACACCAGAGGCCGGGAGGACCAGCAACGTATGCACGGAAAAGACGACATACATCAGGGTCAGGCCAGCTACGCTCTTACCAAAGAAGAGAAGGAAATCTTCTTCGAATGCCTGCTCAGCATGAAGGTACCGTCTGGCTTCTCGTCGAATATAAAGGGAATAATAAATATGGCAGAGAAAAAGTTCCAGAACCTAAAGTCTCATGACTGCCACGTGATTATGACGCAACTCCTTCTGGTTGCATTGAGGGGGCTTCTACCGGAAAATGTTCGATTGGCCATTGTGAAGCTATGTGCATTCCTCAATGCAATCTCTCAGAAGGTAATCGATCTAGAAATCATACCAAGATTATAGAATGATTTGGTGCAATGTCTTGTCAGTTTCGAGTTGGTGTTCCCATCATCCTTCTTCAACATCATGACGCACGTCCTAGTTCACCTTTGCGAAGAGATTAATGTTTTGGGTCCTGTATTTCTACACAATATGTTCCCCTTTGAAAGGTTCATGGGAGTCTTGAAGAAATATGTTCATAACCGTGCTAGGCCAGAAGGAAGCATCTCGAAGGGCCATGAAAATGAGGAGGTCATTGAGTTTTGTATTGACTTTATTCCTGACCTTAAGCCGATTGGTGTTCCTGAATCGCGGCTAAGGGCAGACCGGAAGGAAAAGGCACGCTAGGAGGCCATCAAATAATATGTATGGACGGGCATTCTCTCACTGAAGCACACTACACAGTTCTACAGAATTCCGCCTTGGTGGCTCCGTATATGGAGGAACACAAGAATTTTCTACAGTCCAAACACCCGGAGAAGTCCGACGACTGGATTACACGCGAACAAACGAGGACTTTCGCCGGTTGGTTGCAGAAACGTGCCCTGAATGATGGCGATATTCAAAATGACCTGTACTCACTGTCCCAGTTACCATCTTCGAATATAATGACTTTCAAAGGGTACCAGATAAATGGGAATACATTTTACACGATCGCCCAAGATAAGAAGAGCACCAACCAAAACAGTGGTGTCCTCTTTGATGCAACAACCAACACGGGAAAGGAAACATATTATGGTTACATAGAGGACATATGGGAACTTAACTATGGATCAGGTGATTTGAAGGTCCCTTTGTTTCGGTGCAAATGGGTCAATATAACACGAGGCGGGGTAACGGAAGACCCGCAGTACGGAATGACAACAGTGGATCTCAACAATCTTGCGTATGCAGACGAACCATTCGTCCTAGCCAATGATGTGGCGCAAGTTTTTTATGTGAAAGACATGTCTACCAGGCCGAGAAAAAGAAAAGATAAGGAAGCGAATGGATCATACGACGAGCCAAAGCGCCACATAGTTCTTTCAGGAAAAAGAAACATCGTGGGAGTGGATGACAAGACAGACATGTCAGAAGATTATGAAAAGTTTGATGAAATTGCTCCATTCACAGTGAATATTGACCCGAGCATCCAGTTAAATGATGAAGATTTTCCCTGGCTACGGCGCAAAGGGACACACGAGAAGAAAAAGTTTCACACCCAAATATCTGGGATGTGATCGGCTTCACTATCATCACTTTCTTCTGTGTTTCACACCCAGGAGGGAATGTCTGTAATAGTTAGGTTAGTTAATTATGTGTTTTGGCATTTGAAACGCGAAGAAATTTTATGTGCAAACAAATTCTTTTTCATGCATTTACTGATTTTTTTTCCAGCTAAATGACCCTGAAATTGAAAAGCATTTGAAATGAACTCAGAAAAGGTTGAAAGTTGGCATGGTATCACAATTTCATACAAATAGCATGTGCAAAAAAATAGAGAGGGTTACGGCAAAAACTGGATACACTTCGTGTACAAAATGGACAATCTTTTTCGAAGTATCAGGGTTTCCGACGAAAACTAAAATGTTACAAAGGCATTTCATTTTTTAAATAACCTAAGCATTACCAAATTGAATATAATGATAAAACACACTAATATTAAACATAAGAAAAAAGAATCACTCAAAAATCTTTTTCCAAAGTTAAGTTATTCACAAACTAGTGATTCACACAAATTTCAAATAATTCAAAATTTAAACTATTCAAATTTGAAAACTACCGGCACTAACAGATCAAAGTTGGTAAATTTTTGTACCTAAAGAAAAAATATTCACAAAGAAACTCTAAATACAACAAAAAACAACTCAAAAATAAATAAAACAAATAAAAAAGCAAAAAAAATTAAGAAAATAAAAAAGCCCGCCTACTGGGCCAAAGCGTCCTGCATACGACTAGAAACTCAACCTTTTGTTGGGCCAGGATGCAGGCCCGCAAATGCCCAGTAGGCCCACATGGCAGCAATGAATTGGTAGGCCCAGTAGGCCTGCTTAGGAGAGGAGCTCGAGAGAGCTACCGCACTGGGGCTTATAAACCAGTGCGGTAGCCCTTCGACTAGCGAGGTGGGACTAAACTTGCCGCACCGCACTGCTCCAGCGCACCACTTTTAGTACCGGGTGGTGGCACAAACCGTTACTATAGGGGGGCCTTTAGTACCGGTTGGAGCCACCACCCGGTACTAAAGGGGGTGCGCTTTCCGCCGCTTGGCCTGGCCAAAACAGACCTTTAGTACCGGTTGGTGGCTCCAACCGGTACTAAAGGTCCATCCTATATATACAACACTTGAAAAAAATTCAGTTTCCCTCTCTGTTCTTCCCTCTGTTTCCCTCCGTCGCGCCGCCCTGCCCCGATCGTCGCCGCCCCCGCCCCTCGTCGCCAACCCCGGCCGTCCCCGCCCCTCGTCGCCGCGTCGTCGACGTCGCCGCCCCGACCGTCCCCG
>NC_041391.1:697731284-697745575 GCF_002162155.2 Triticum dicoccoides | reverse complement strand
TCGTCGCCGCCCTGTCCCGTCGCCCCGCCGTCGCCGCGCCGTCCCGTCGCCTCGTCGTCGCCGCCCCGTCCCGTCGCCCCTTCGTCGCCGGTGAGCTCGCCACGGCCGCCAATGTCCACACACACACACACAGTACTACACACACACACACACTACACACACATTAGTTTGTTTGTTATAAATTTTTCTGTTTTTTAGTTATAGAAATGTTAGAAATTATTCCCTTTTTTAGTTATATAAATATTAGAAATGTTATAAATGTTTTCTGTTTTTTAGTTATAGAAATATTTATAGAAATGTTAGCAATTTTTCTGTTTTTTAGTTATATAAATATTAGAATTGTTATGGAAATGTTAGTTATATAATCATGAAATTTAGAATTAGTTTTAGTTAGATGAATTAGATTAATGTCAAATTGTTAGAATTTGCATATATATAGAATTTTACTTATCACAATCCAATCATTTAAAAAATGTTACTTTTTGCGGGCATATAGTATTTGTTCTCGACGATATGCCCGGCCCGCATCCTCACCGTCGACCCGTTCGCGACGACGTCATGCTTCAGGGAACCCATGTCCGGGACTGGGCTCCGCCGGGCTGGCACTGGGAGGTGCCACCTGGAGGGGCGCGCCGCTTGGTGAGGAACCCGACCTCGGGTCCCGTCGTCGACCCTGATCTTCTTTGGTGGCGTTCGCGTGGGCCACATTCGGTGCAGAGGCAGCCGGCCCCGCCGGAGGTGGTGCGTCGCCGTGTCAGGGAGGAAGATGAGCACGTCCATCGCTACATGGCTGCTATGGACGACGTCAGGTTCTCCACTACTTGGCGGGTTCTTTGGGCAGATGACCGGAGATATGATCCTGTGATGGTTCCTTCTCTTTGGGTGTGCACCGCCCGCGCCCCAGGAACCGCGAGTGGCGCCCTAGATTCTTCTGTAGTACTCGATCTTTATTAGGTACCTAGCCAGTGATGTATTCAATATATAGTATTCGAGACAATGTATTCGATATTATATATATTAAGACGATGATGTATTCGAGATTATATATTCAAGAGGATGTATTCGAGATTCAGATTTTCCTTATTGATTAATTGCATCCATGCATTGTAATTTGAATACTAAATTTTTTTATATTTCTTATGTATTATTAGTAAAGTAAAAGCTATGGCGGACAATACCGGCAGAGAGAGAGAAGAGGAATTGTTCGACATCATACGCAGCCCTCACAGGCTAGATGATCTGAATGAAGCAGATGACGGCTCCCAATATCTTAACAATATCGGAGAGGGTGATGAAATAATATTCGATCTCGACGACCGGGCTGATGAAGTCATGAACTATGATTATGATTATGACACAGACAATGCTGATCTTTAAATAACAAACACTACCGGCGAGGTATATTTATATAAGCATGCATCATGGTGATCATCACATGTTTTTTTTATTGAAGATATATTAACGAATCGATCTTTCTTCTTTCAGCCCTCCGGATCGAGCAAATCTGCTTCTACAGACAGCAAGACAAAGCGAGGCCCGGGCAGATTGTTGAAGGATGGTGTAAAGTACCACATCGAATCCATCAAACCTAGTGGCGAACCCCTCACGCCTAAGAACATTGCGAGCAAGTGGACTCGTCAGTGCGGAGTTCTTGTGAAGGACAAACTCCCGATCTCCATTCAAGAATGGAAAGAGCCAAAGACTAAATGTCCAGGTGTTACTTGGGTCGATGGCAGAGCTAAAGAAGACCTGGTGAAATCTCTGATGGAATATTCCACCCTACCAGATCATTTCACTAAAGCAGATGTGGACAAAGTCAAGGCCGCTGCTCTTAAGAAGATGGCAATTGCATTCAACACCCACAAGAAAACTGTATGGGCCAACTACCTCGCTAATGAAAGGAAGACTCCAGATTTCGTGACCTTCAAGGATTCAGAAATATCTAAGGAACGGTCGATGAAAAACAAGGCAAATGCCGCAAGAAAGACGCAGTTCCATAGGCTGGGTCCAGGTGGCTACGGGGTGGCATTGCCTAAGTGGGATAAGTCTGAGCAAGAGATGGAGGATGCAGGGGTCACTCCGGTTACCCGGCACTGGCCCCCCAGGTGCAGAACTTGGTTCTATGCGCATGGGGGGAGGGGGTGTTGGACCCGAAGACAGGCATGGTCTTGAAGAAGGCATGTCTAAAAGGAGCCGAACAAAAGATAATTGACG
The DNA here is from genome assembly GCF_002162155.2 of Triticum dicoccoides. Classification (NCBI taxonomy): domain Eukaryota; kingdom Viridiplantae; phylum Streptophyta; class Magnoliopsida; order Poales; family Poaceae; genus Triticum; species Triticum dicoccoides. The sequence goes on along the minus strand of NC_041391.1, from coordinate 697,743,361 downwards.
CAATAGAAGAAGCTCGAGCGGGGGTGTTCACGCCCAACAGAGAGAACGACGAGCTTACGCGCGCCCTGGGAAATCCTGAACACCCGGGAAGAACACGAGGCATGGGTGTTATTCCCTGGTATGAGGGCTTTTCGGACTAGAATGACGACTACAGGTCCCGTGCAAGAAAGAAGATGGAGGAGGAGAAGAAGAGGAAGCTGGAGGAGGAGCAGAGGAAGCAGGACGCAGAACGCCTCCAAGGCCTAGAAGCAAGGCACGCGGACCTGGCACTCAAATTCCAGCAGCAGCAGCAGCAGATCAACTCACTTAGCCAGGAAAGGGGGTCTCAGCAGCGGCAGCAGCAAGCGGATGATCGTCCAGCATTGGATAGCACCGTCCCATCCATGCCGAGAAGCAGCATTGGTTCTGCCCCGGGCGACAAACTGCTGGATAAATACCCTGTGGATGACATCATAGAGAACACTAACTGCGAGCTACACTCCAAAATGAAGAACATATCCATGAAGGTGGCGGACGGCGTTGCTTTTCCAGTTACCCCCGAAGCAACCTACCATTGCATCCCGATTCCAGAGGGCTATGCTCGTGTCATGGTTGATGAAGTGGTGGACCCATATTCGGGGCTAACGCTTGACATTCCTGGAGGTGAAGACGAGCTTCGGAGAGGCCATACATTGTATCATCCACTTCTCCGGTTGCAAGTCCGGCACCATGTCAGGCCACACCTCCTGCTTCAAGTCTGGCACATCGTTAGGCCACTTCTCCTGGTCCAACTCCACGTCAGCCGTCTCCGCCGTCTCAGCAATCGCAGAAGAGACATCCCGCAGCTTTGGTGCGTAGCGGTACGAGTCGAGGTAGTTCAGGAAGTACAGGCGAAGGCAAGCGATATAAATATGGTCCAAGCCTCGCTCCTCTTCCTCAGAGGCCTTACGACATGACTAAGGAGCAAAACACAGCCATAGTGCAAGCCCAAGTGGACGCCCATTTTGGACCGAAACCGGCACCGCCACCAAAGGAGAAAGTGCCTGAGAAAGTAATTGACCACTTCATTCGTATGGCTAGAGAACCAGCTCCCAAGCCTGTTGACTCGGACTATGAGCGCCAAATCAGGAAGGCACATCGAGCACGACTATAGAAGGAAGCGAGCTCAAGCTCGAGCCAACAAGCAGCTGGCAAAAAATGCGGGAAAACCGTTCCCCAGTTGGGAGAACAGGCAGCGCAAGTGATCCCCCCGCTTGTTGTGCCAACAACACATGAGAGGAGTAGTACGCGCGCCAAATATTATTATGGGCAAACCATTAGCATTCCCCAGCATGGCGATGTGGTAATAACAGAGGATCATATAATGCAGGCTCAAATGCTCAATATCTCTGTTGGACAACTCCTCGAAATCGAGCCCATGCCTACGCTTAAAGAATCGGAAAAAGCATGGCAATATGTCCGGGGCAAACCTTTGATCCATCCAGACAAGGTCAAGGACCTCCCAACGAGAATGTATCAATTGCGTCAATGGTACATGAACATTACCAAGATTTCCAATCAAGAGTCCCTCATGGTGAATGTCAAGTATGAGCATTATTACCATGAGAAAGCTCTGGCCATTGAGTATCCAGAACTATTTCAGTTATTTAATCAAGACACACTCGACAAGTCTATCGTCAGTTGCTATTGTCTGTAAGTGATTTCTTTCTGTAACTTAAGTCTCAAGCTAGTTATGTAGTGATAATTTTGATCAATCATTACATGTAATTATCCTCACTATATTCTTTTTCTGTGGTATTATATGCAGGATGAAGATGTATGAAATGAAAAAAGCTGGACGCTGTGGCGTTGGGTTCATTGACCCAAATACCATTAATCAGGACATATGGGAGATTGACCATTGTAAAGCTGCTGTAGAGAAAAGCATGCTAGAGTTCTTGAAGCGCCTCAATACCTTCGAAGATATGCTACTTCCTTACAACTTCCCGTGAGTCACACTGTTTTGTACTATAAATTCTGTTTTTGCTTACTAGCTAGCTAGATGTTAATACTTAAGTGTATACGGTTTACGGTAGTTGATTAATTTTATGCACATGCCCGCTTAATTAAGACATGCAAACGTGTGCGTATGCAGTTGGCACTGGGTCTTGATAGACATTAAAGTTGAGGAAGGAAAAGTTGAATTACTGGACTCACTAACTAAAGAAGATAAAGACTACATCATCATGAAGGGGATAGTCAACAGGTAATTTCAATCATTATTAACTATTAGTTCCTGATATGAACTATTTAATAACCCCTTTATTAATTTTCTTTGCCGGCGGGCAGGGCATGGGCAAAGTTCATCGCGGTGACTCCAGGAGAATGGCCAAAAAAATTGTTTTGGCATTGACCCAAGGTAAGTAATTAAGTAGTACTAGCTAGCTACCATCTCTTTAATTCTTGATTCAATATCATTAATTAATTATTATGCTGAATTAATCATTATCTGATTCAATTCCATTCTCGTAAAGGCCCAGAGGCAGGCGAAAGGGAATAATTTGTGTGCATACTACGTTTGCGAGAACATTCGCATGATGACGTGCGAAAGGAGCAGATCTGATAGACAAGACTGGGTACGTTTTTGTCAGAACACTATTCACACCATTATCGATATCTAGTCACACAACTAACACACATGCATATTGATCTCCTTCTTAACAGTTCAGATCGGTGCGGGATAAGCTCCTACCGTCGGACCGCATACAAGCGCTTTAAGAGGAAATAGCCGGATTTTTGCTCGACCAAGTCATAGATCCGAAAGGAGAATACTATTATCCGCTACCGCCCTCATGAACCACTTGTCATCGTGCTCCGAAGGCACCAAGGCAACATGTAGTAGAAATTGTATATGTATATACATGTGTATATGTGTGAATAGTTAATGGTGTTGGCTGTGAGACATTCGATGATATATATATATATATATATATATATATATATATATTATATATATTATATATATATTATATATATATATATGCGGTTCTACATACGAGAAAATCTATTTAATATATATGCATAACGTGTACAATTTGTAGTATCGTGAAATACCAGCAAATAAAAAAGAATTAAATGGAAAATAAAGCCAAATTGAAAACACAAAATTAAAGCAAAAATTAAAAAAAACACCCAAACATTTAGTACCGGTTGGTGTTACCAACCGGTACTAATGTCCTACACGCACACGGGCCTGGCTTGTGCCACGTGTTTGCACTTTAGCGCCGGTTCGTGACGAACTGGTACTAAGGGGGGGGGGGGGCTTTAGTCCCCACTCTTTAGTGCCGGTTCACCAACCGGCACTAAAGGCCGTCACGAACCGGCACTAAAGCCCGGTTCTGCACTAGTGATGGTGCTGGTGAAGATGTTGATGGAGATCGACCCCCCTCGGTGAGAGGATCGATGGTGATGGATGGCGATGATTTCCCCCTCCCGAAGGGATGTTTCCCCGGTAGAGCAGCTCTGTCGGAGCCCTAGATTGGTTCTACCCAGATTCCACCTTGAGATGGCGGTGCGTTGTCCTGAAAGCTTCCTTCTTATTTTTTTCCAGGTCGAAACACACCATATAGCAGAAGATGGGTGTCGGGTCCTGCTAGGGGCCCATAAGGACGGAGGGCGCCCAGAGGTAGGGCGCACCCTCCACCCTTGTGGATGGCAGGTGGCCCCCCCCTCTGGTGCTTTCTTCGCCCAATATTTTTTTATTTATTCCAAAATGATTCTTCGTGAAGTTGCAGGATTTTTGGAGTTGTGCAGAATAAGTCTCTAATATTTTCTCCTTTTTCAGTCTAGAATTCTAGATGCCGACATTCTCCCTCTTCATGTAAACCTTATAAAATAAGAGAGAAAAGACATAAGTGCTGTGATATGATGTGTAATAACAGCCCATAATGCAATAAATATCAATATAAAAGCATGATGCAAAATGGACGTATCAATATTTATGTTACCAAATTATGCGAAAACACGATTATTCTTCGTTCAAATATATAATCCTTGTTATATGTTTATTGTGTGGGTGGAATCAAATAATGCCGTTACATGCATACAATCGTAGCTTTGTATCACACAAAATAGTGATCTAACTATTTATGACAATCATCATGTCACTTTTTTGATCGGGAAACAGTAGGAAATGCTCCTACTGTGTAAATATATTAAGAACACAACTCACTGTACAAGTTACATGGTACAAAATTGGGGGGCGGGGGGGGAGGGCCCTAACCCTTTGGGGTAGGGGGGGTGGTGTATTGCAACGAGGAAGTAAGGGAGCTAACAAAATCTAGCACTAGAGGCCTACATGCCTCCTTGACCCTGTGTTGGAGAAGTTCAAAATCTCTAATAAATCTAGAGAGCTAGGATTGCAACGTGGGAACCATAGCTCGGAAGTGTTTGTTATTTCTTTCTTTCCACAAGCTCCACGCAGCGATGAGAAATTTTTCCAGCAACATCTTCGTGGCATGGCTCTCTTTTTTGTCCTGGATGGCTTGGAAACGGTCGAAGAACGGTTCCTAGTCCAGGTCTAGACGGGCCAAACATTGACGGCTGAAAGAGCAAGTGAAGATCATGTGATCGGCCGTTTCTTCAATGTTGAATCCACACAAGAGACAGTTCTGGTCATCCCCAATGTTGTAATGCCTCCTTTTGAGCATGTTGCAAGTATTGAGCCTGTCATTAAGGAGAAGCCATTCGAAGACCTTAATTTTCATTGTGCACTTGGATTTCCACAACCACTTGAAGACCGGATGTGTCTGGAGTTCATCAAAGTAGAAGTTGTAATAATCAGTTGACTTGAAAACCATCTTGCCCCAAGCATAGTACCAACCATCAGAAGTAGTCGTTAAAGGTTGAAATTGGGTGGTCTTGATTTGATTGTCCTGAATTTCTGCATGGGCCTGCAGGGATAAGGGGAGGTGAAAGGCCTCACGGATTGACGTGACCCACAAGAAATCCTTGACCGAAGCATCTTCGAGAGTTGTGAAAGAGAAAGCTCGGGGATGTGAGAGCATGAGAGTTTCGTGGGACCATAAATCTTTCCAGAAGAGTGTGGTGGACCCACACACAACACTAACCTTCGAAACCCCTCTAAACATGGGAGTGAGCTCGAGAATATCACGCCACCAAAACGAGCCAATCGGATACGTGGCATGCGGGGTCTTGTCGGTGGAGTAAGCATCCCAGGTGAGTTGCACCCATGGCACATCCAATTTGTTATAGAATTTATGCAGGAACTTCATGAGCAGTGCTTCATTTTGGATTCGAAGATTTAAAACCCCACGACCACCTTTGCTCTTGGGTTTGCAGACCATATCCCAAGCCGCGAAGGAATTACATTTCTCCCCTTGGTCAGTTTTCTTGATTCAGAGGCAACGACGTCTGATCTTGTCCAACATTTCAATCAATTTTGGTGGGAGCTGTAAGGTACACATAGCATAAATCAACAAAGATGTGATCGTTGAGTTCAGTAGAGTGAACTTTCTAGCATAGGACATGAGCGAGAGCGTGGATGTCAGGTTGCGTTCCACCGAGATGACGAGGGGCATGAGCTCCTGAATTGTGGGGCGAGACGTGCCCATAGGCAGGCCAAGGTATGTGAATGGTAGCGAGCCGACCGAGCACTCGAAGATAGTAGCCAGATTGGCCGTGAGCTCATCATCAACATTAATTGGAAAAAGCATGGATTTATGAAAGTTTATTTTTAGACCAATAGAATCTGCGTAATCAACAAGGATGCCTTTAATGACTGCGGCTTGGGTTGGGCACGCAGGCATGAGAAGTAATGTGTCGTTCGCGTATTGGATAATTGGATAGTCCATGTCACCACGGTCGGGGAAGGGCAGATGAATTAAACCTCTCCTGTAAACATCATTGATTGCAGATTGTAATAGGTCAGCCGCGAGCACGAAGATCAATGGGATAAGGGATCTCCTTGTCGGACTCCATGATGGCAATGAAATTGTCGACCTGGAACCCCATTTAAAAGAATTGAAGAACGTCCCGATAAGATGGAGCATATCCAAGAGAGCCACTTGTCATTAAACACCACGTGTCTCATAATATTGATCATTGGCTCATGTTCGATCATGTCGAATGCTTTGGCAAAGTCAAGCTTAAGGAGGACAATTTTCTTCTTGGAGGCTTGGCACTTATGCATATACTGAAAAGACCAGGCGAGGCAGTCCTGTATAGATCTCCCTTTGATGAAAGTGTACTGGTTCCGATGCACAATCTTAAGGATAACTTGCTGCAACCTGTTGGCGAGGAGCTTGGTGATGAGTTTTAGGCAATAGTTGAGCAGGGTAATCGGTCTGTAATCATTAACTATGGCCGGGGATCTATTCTTTGGTATGAGTGTAATGAGACAATCATTAATGCTTTGTAAATTAAGATTACCCTCATAAAATTGCTCACACAACAAGTAGAAGTGTTTCTTGATAATGGGCCAGCAGGCTTTGAGAAAGAGGGCACTGAAACCATCAGGGCCCGGGGCACGGTCTGCGGGCATTTCAAGAATGACTTTGTCGATTTCCTCAGTGGTGAAAACGTGGTGAGATGATCATCATGTCACATTGTGACTGCCATGTCCCTTTTTACATTAAATGGGAAAATACAAGTGTAGCAATGTACTATTTGTTCAAGAAATAACGTAATACTATTATGGTGTATTTGGATCTTGATGCCTCGTGTAATCTTCACATGTCACAGTAGGGAAGAAAATTGCTTGTGCACCTTCCTACATACTCTCAATATGGTGGCTTAATTTGGATCATGTTGATTGCTCGTGCATATGTATCATGGGTTTGATCGATAGGCCCAACCAACAATATAAACATGCTTGGGTTGGTAATTAAATGTCGATATAATATTCCACGTGACCAAATCAACAGTTTGATTTGCAGAAGGCTCGCATTTTTCGATAAAGGGCGACTTTGTTATCTCAAAATATAGCATCAAGCGGATACAAAGTATTATGAGTAACACCCAGCCTCTGCATAACTAGGACACACACAGTCAAATCCAGAAGTTCGACAAAAATTCATGAAATAAAACTGACAAATCAGCAACAGTAAAGTCCTATAGACCGACACTATGGTCATGTCGAAGGGGGTGGTGGATCGATCCGTAGGTTACGCTGCCACCCATGTTGGAAAAAAATCTCTGTAACCACCTGCTCCAATCGAGTACACACCACCGTGAACAACGGTAGGTACTCCAGCCATTTTAGCATACATCACGTACGTAGCGAATGCGTATACCAAAAAATAACCTGCAGAGGAGCAGCATTTTTTTTATTAAAAACTAAATCATTTCTACATAACCAAAGCGACCAAATTAAGGCATGCGCTCTCACCCTTATTAGCGTCTTGAACCTATTTGTCGTGAGATCTTGCAAAGGGTGCATTTGCTCGCTTGCTTCTCTCCTCCAAGAAACTGCCTTACTCGAATATTTCAGGCTACGTGTAAGTTGTGCCCTTGTTATTTCTACACACTTCGCATTAAGACATGTCAACAATTGTTTACCTTTTTATGTTTTTTTATTTAGCCAGCTTATCCATGTAGGGTCTTTCCAAGCTTAAGGAGCCTAGTGAGCTCACCATAACATGGCCCGAGGATTTGACGTTTCCGAGGCTCTACAATATCGAAATCAACGGGTCTAGTGGGGAACCGGGACTGATGGAGCTCCTATACTTTCTGCTGAGAAGGGCACCCATGCTTAAGTGGTTGCAACTCAAGACACTTGCAATGGAGCCATGGTTCGTCAGGAAGGAGAGGCATAAGTTGCAAGACGAACGACCGAGGTACCTTGAGGTTGTAGCATGTTATGATGGTCAGATCTTATTTTTGTAGTTCGTTCATTAATTAGGCTCATCTATATACAGAAATCTGTTTTGACTCTGGGCCCCATCTATATATTATTATTAACATGAATTCTTTAGATTTGGTTGATTAGTTCAGTTCTTTGCTGCACGGCTGGATCGAATCTTTATTTTCTACTAGTAAAATGCCCGTGCGATATTACGGGTGGCAATGCAATTAAACGAATCAAACAAATGATTAAGTTACATGTATGACTTCTTGAGGATGGAAAGCGTAGATATTTTATTCAACGATTGGTAGGGTAGGCGCATCAATCAGTCTTGTTTCAGATCGATATGTTTATGTCCAATAATAGAATTTTAGTCCAGGGATTGCTCGGATCTCCTTCTCCATCCTTCACCAACTACGCGGATTGGAGGCTTCTCATAGCATAATTTGGTGAAGTTGCCGAAGCTTAGCTTCGTGAAGTAGAATCTCATAGCTTAATATATTTATGACGACAATGCCATCACCAAGTGGCATAACTTAGTTATGAATTCCCCTTCTGACGAACCCAGTTGAAGCGCTATCCATGACGTCGCCATTGTTCCCTTCTCACAAGCCCGCCGCCGCCGAACCACCAACCCTCCACCTAGCCCTATTTAGCTCTCCACCACGTCATTGCTTCCCTCTCCTACCGCCGTCCTCCTTCCTCCATCACCCTCTTCCACATCATTGGCCTCCTCCCAGACGTCGCCCTCTTCCCCGACATTGACCACCTCCCCGTCGTCGGCCTATGCTATGTTCATGGTCAACCTCTCAACCAACAGAAGCTGACCAACACGTCCAAAACGGTGCAGCTCCTCCACGGAAGTTGGAGCGCGGTGTTGAGGCTTCAATATTTCCGGACATTTTAGAATAGGCTTATATGTATGTTTCTTGCCCTCGAGTTGCCGCCTAGTGAAATATTTTAGCAATGTTAACTTCAGCTAGAAATATAATTTATTCTGCTTTGGTAACAACTCATCTAAATAAATGATGTTTTTCACTAGTATACTCTACATGCAATCTTTCATCAACCAACCACACATAGATATAAAATCACTGCCATTTCGCATTCAATCGCCAATTGTAATATTTCTCTAATGAACCTTTTCATTCTATTTTTTGTTGGCTCTATAGGGAATATCAAGGTCATGGCTACCATATTTTTAGATAACATAATGTGTCGGTATATAATCACTGCTAAAATAAAGACATTTAAGAATATGTTATGAACTTCAGTGTCACTACATTTATGATCCATATGATAAACAATAGTGGCCACTTGTACATGTATAATATCCATGTTAGAAGGTCCAGCACACTTTCCTGCTTTGTTCTTACTATAGTTAAGAGAATAGGCATACAATGTGTTATCCTTGCAATATGAGAATTGAGAGGCAAAGTACAGACCCACAATAGTATTTCAAGTAGACATAAGAGAGAGAATATATTGCATTACTTCTACAAGGCTGCTCCCAGTGCTACACCCTAGATAGAGAATCATTCAGTGGACACTCGGCCGTCGTATGGACGCGTGTACGGTGTCAGAGACAGCGCCACGTGGAAGAAGTACTACGATGAGACCACGGAGAAGAGAAAGGAAAGACGAAGGTTAACTGAAGAAAACATCGACAAGAAGGTTGAGATTGCGGTTGAAAAGAAATCAGCTGAGACAGTTGCAACAGTGGTAGCTGCCGCAAAACAGGCGGTAGCTGCCTTGATTCCGGTCGTCGTCAGTTGGAGCAGGCAAAATCCAAATAAAAATACAGCAGACTTTCCCGTTGCCGACTTCTTCGGGAGCAGCTCGACTATCATTGCATTAGCACCTACACCAGCACCTGCTCCTACACCGGCTCCCGCACCTGCTCCTGTACCGGCTCACAGACCTGCTCATAGTAGCCCGTCTTCCGTCTCGGACGTGCTCGGCGGTGCTTCATCTTTGGCTGAGCTCGACGCCCTCACGGTACCTGTCACACCGACCCTCTTCAATAAATGTATAATCGCCCGTTTTCGTTGCCTTTCGATGTCTCACATCACGACATGTCTTTGCAGGCCGACTCCCCATGCACCATATTGTACGACATCAACGGCCAGAAGGTGGACATGGAGAAGGCGACGATAATGAAGCCGAAGGAACAATTGTTCCACAGCTGGCCGATCCCACCTCACGTCTTCAAGGTTTCCGTGGCCAGTACTGACGGGATCAACAGAACTTTCGCATGTCACCTACATCCGGGGATGCCCATATTCTACAATGGGCAAAGAACATAGGAGATATCGAGGATCATCGACTTCGAGCTGAGTTCTATCACATCTAGCATGAACTTGCCCAAATCATCATGAAGGAGGTCCTCGAAAAAACAGGGATGTTCTATGAGGAAGGGCAAATGTCGCGGGAAGACGCCCGAACACGCATAGCCACTCAGCGTCTCAACCTGAAGCCTTTCACTAAGCTCGGGGACTATCTCCCTGACTTGGATGGATGGCACGACATGTTTGAATGATTGTCGATATATGACAATGTGTCCGTTTAGTCCATACTTTCTGTATGACGAAACTTTGAGTTATGCACGACGAAACTTTATTTGTGATGTAATTAAATCGTCCTCCTCGACTAGCGAAGACCGCTCTAGTTAGGGCATTTTGGGTATGATGAACTTTGTTATTTATGCTTATGATATGTTGCTTCTATTTTTGCCAAGTCTGTCACTTTCTGTTGCTCAACTATATATGTTGCATATCATCGACTCATGTGATGATGCAGGTGCATAGATCATCGATGGTGAAGAAGTGCTACGCCAGGAGTATACGACGAGTGGCCGGAGTGTCAGGCCCAAGTGTACCTGTTTCCGGTTTCCGAGCGACAGCCAGTAGTTAGTTTAGGTTCACGCTAGTGCGAGAGAGGGATACAAACTCATGTACTGCATAGTTCCGCTCTCACTCATAGTGATAGCTCTTCTCGCGTATATCATTGTTTAGATGGATGATGATGTAGTTGGAAGTAATCAAGACTTGTATCGCTATTTTCGAGATGATGACGAGAGACCACTTTGTGTTGGATGATGATTATGATAATGACATGATTTGATGCTATGATTACATTTGTATGTGTACGATATGCTAAAGAATTGTATAAAGCCTGTTCAAATACAAAACAAATATGCAGGAAAGAAATACAATACATGATTTGATGCTATGATTACATTTGTAAGTGAAATCCCTCTCCCTCTCCCTCTCTCTCTCATGGGGTCCCGTATACACCTACCGTTACATCAGCGTTGTCGTGCCAAACCGACCGATAGAAGTTTCATCCATTCTAAGGGACATAGGACGCTGGTGATTTTCATAATTCGTTATTATTAATGGGTCAGCATGCCAAGCACCGCCCAGATGGCCAGGTCTGTGCACGTCGCACTCTTTCTCCAGGCATTTCTTCAAACATGCCACGTGCTTACCATGAAGAGTTCTCCTTGGCGATTGAAAAATAATCCTTACCATGATGATCCAAGCATAATATTAGTATGGAAGATACAAACGAGCACTCGAGAGTCTCTAAAAGCTCTATGTTCCACATCGAGGTCATCTGGAATAGTACATACAGTCACTACATATGTTATATCTCAGCCTTCATATGGCACACCAATGGTATAAAGTCATGGGAATATTCGTTTCAAATTTCGATAGCATAACACATGGGGAACAAATGTGTCCAGTCATTTCACACTCAACACCCTAGAGCTTTCATTACCTTACAAACAAGCCACTGGTCATTTTGCAATTAACACCCTCTTAGCTTTCATTTCAAGTCGTGAAAATTTCGCTAGAAATTTCAATAGCATAACGTGTGGGGAACAAATGCATCCACAAGGGGACCACATGAGTGAAAAGCAATTTTTGCCAGAAAAGATGAATTAAATACATGAGTGATAACCCATTTGGTACCAAACATGTAAACAAAATTATAACCATAGAGTTTTCTGAATAGGATTCTACATGCCAAATCATGAGACCAAGAATTCACTTCTCTGAATAATCTTTAGCCATAGACATGCATGCTAGCAACAACACTAGAGCATTCGGATCAAGCAGAAAACATGCATAGAACAAGCTCTGGTCAATCTCTAGCTATTAGTGCGCAACAAATGACCAACATTTTTTTATTTTGCACTCAATAACCAACAATTTTTCATTTCAATTAACACATGTTTAGGTGCACATGT
>NC_041391.1:697727734-697731018 GCF_002162155.2 Triticum dicoccoides | reverse complement strand
ACTGCAGTTAGGAGACCAACTCCCCCGCAAAGGTCGGTAGAAGCAAAGCATTAGAGCACTCTCCTCTCTCCCATTTTTCCAATCCCCAAAATTCTACACCATGAATCAAACGTCATGCCAACATAGCTTACAACAAGGTCTTGACTCCAACGAACCAGAAAGGAAATGATATGACTGCACAAACCTACTAAATTCTTTTAGGTAAAATCATAATAAAAACAGTCTGAATCCAAAAATCCAATTGCCTCTGAAAATACATGATTTTCTTCAAACCAAATAGATTTTTGGATGTTAATTTAGAGGAAATTTTATAGCACTCGGCGGCATGACAACATGAGATGAATATGGCTAATTACGATAAGTACAAGACAACTCTTGACTGAAAACATTAATCAAACACAGACAAATTCAGTGGTTACAATCAAATGGTTGAAAAAGAATTAGGCATATTTTATTATCAAAATTTTAGTTAGATGTGTTAGTTAATTACAGGAAATAAGGTTATATATGCCCATGTGAGCAAAGCATCATGTAACACAAATTAAGTTAATGTGTTTTTTTTATGATTCTTTGGTTGTTATGCATGTTTATGGTTTAGAGTGAGTTTGGTGGACGTCGTAATCAAAATGAAAAAGAAGAACAAAACCTCAAAATTACAGCTTATTATCATGTGTGCCCTAATAGTTTGGTTTCATGTTTTTTGTTTCAGGGGGCTTTGGTATTCGATTTGAGGTGGAAGCATGTTTAGTGCTACCTGTTGTTTGGTCATCTTTCTTGGTGCTGCAAATACTCAAAGTCTCTTTCATATGCATCACATCAGTAGTTCTGTACTTCTAATGTTTTCTAATAACATTTACGCACTTAGCACTGATTCGATTTGACAAGGACACCGGCACTTTGGCCTCCCCCTTTCTCACATAGTAGTAGCATAGCACGTCCGGATAAGTTTACATATGCTGACAGCAGACTGTACATAGTCAATAGCTATTGATCACATGCACATATGTGACTTTGTTTGTCAGTTTTTACTACTAACTTCTTCAGTGTATATTACTACCTCATAGCACAACTCAGCTCATGTTGTTTTATTGCCATTTGTGTCTTTAGCTTTTCAGACTTAAGTTGGCTGAAACTTGTCACTGACCTTTTGTAGTTTTTCATTTCTATGCAGAATAACTCCAAAACATGGAGCACTGCCAATACTTTATCTAATGGTACTTTTAATTAACCAATTAGAACATGGCTTTTCCTTTTGATTAAGTTGACACAAGAACCAATTAACTAGGTGGCATAGATGGTGTATGTTGCCTGTATTTCTACCCATACCAAAGAGATCTGATCCCATGTATGAATTAGCATTAAAACCACGTATTACAAAATTGGTATTTGCTAATTTGATCACAGAATTATAGGCTGAAAGGATGACAAATAAAACATTACAACATTGGTTCAGCAGGCTAAAATATACTATATGCTTGTGATATAGTACATCAAATATTTTTACTTTTGTAAGTAGGATCGCATCTTCACATCACTTCTTTAATTTCTCAAATATTTCCATGTCAGTCTCCCCATGTTGTTTATGTCAAGTACACCTGTTCGATTCAGAAGTATTACTATCCATCAGTTCACACACCTGCCACCGACCGTTCTACAATACGCCGATGACACCCTAATAATCGCCAAGGCATCCAATGACGCCGCCATGCAGCTAAAACACATTCTCCAAAATTTTGCAATGGCTACAGGCCTCACAATAAACTACACAAAAACTACTTTCGTACCTATGCATGTTTGCCCTTCTGTGGCGGACTCCATTGCTACCACCTTGCAATGCACAACCTCAACCTTCCCACAAATCTACCTAGGCCTCCCACTGGCACCGACCCGTCTACCCCCAAACGCTTTTCTACCCATTATCGAACGATGCCGAAAATTCCTGTCAGGTTGGCTAGCAAAAATCCTATCCAAGGGCGACCGGCTCATCCTTCTGTCTGCCGTCCTTGACTCCATCTTAGTCTATTTTATGTCAGTCTTTCTCAGCCCAAAAAGTGTGCTGAAAACCCTAGACTCCATACGCCGCGCTTTCTTCTGGGCCGCAGAGGAAACTTGCACCGGTGCTCAATGCTTAGTTGCTTGGAAAAATGTTTGTAAGCCCAAAAAGCTAGGTGGTCTAGGTCTAAAAAATCTCCAGGTTCAGAATAACTGTCTTTTAATGAAATTTGCGGTAAATGCTCTGCAACCGGACCAAACTCCATGGCAAGATTGGATCGACCTTCAACACCCAAATGCTCTCATCGCTCCACAAAATAGCCACTCCTTCCTCTGCCAAACCATAAACCACCAACTACCAGCTCTACACTCCATCTCCTTCGTCATCACACAGTCCGGAACAAGCACCTATTTTTGGCTAGATATTTGGTTACACCAACAATCACTTGCTACTCTCTTCCGCTGCCTCTACTCACACACCACCACCCCCCTCGCTCGTGTGGTTGCTGTTATGAACCACGGTCTAGAATCAATCCTAAGGAACCGCCTAACATCTAATGCCGCTACCGAGTTGTGCTCTTTGTTGTCTCTCCTGTAGGATTTCCAGGTGTCGCCGGGACCGGACGAGCGCTACCTAAACGGTGGCCTCAGTTTCTCTACACGGGCCGCTTATCAGCTGGTCATGGCCGACAATGATGACAACGCCCATGCCATTGCAATCTGGTCTTCATGCGTTCCAAACCGTGTGAAATTTTTTGCATGGCTTCTGTTTCGTGGAAGACTCAACTCCAAAAGCAACCTTATCCGCAAGCACATCGTACCAGACGCACTATGTCCATGGTGTGGGTTCGACGGAGAGACCGCCTCGCATATCTTCCTACACTGCCCCCTCGCTCAGAGAATATGGCAGCGACTCGGAATATCACCATCCAACTCCATCGACAACCTTTGGGACTGCCGCCTCCCCAACCAGTTTGACGCGCTAATATGGCACTCCATCCTCCTCATTATTCTATGGAAAATATGGGACTCCAGAAACACCATGACCTTCAAGCAGCAGAACCACCACAACATCTTCACCCTCAAGCGAATCATTGATGACCTTATGCTCTGGACGCACCGGATGAAGAAACCGGCGCATAAGCAGGCCGCCTCCTCATGGGGTTCCTACTTCTTATCACGCTTACACGTGCTTATGTAATTCACCTTTGTAATCGGACAGACGTTGGGTTACAAAAATGAGAAATATATTCAGGTGGGGGAGCTCCCCCCCCCCCACCCCCCGTGTTGAT
>NC_041391.1:697709895-697727416 GCF_002162155.2 Triticum dicoccoides | reverse complement strand
AAAAAAAATACTATCCATCAGTTAGCTGGTTCTAGATTTCTCCATCTGTAGCTATTTATATGATTGTCAGCAATGCTTAAGATATTGGATTCAGAAAATACATGTATTATTAGTCATACACCTCTTCGATTCAGAAGAGTCTTATTATCCATCAGTTAGCTACTGGTAGATATCTCCATCTGTAGATATTTATATGATTGTCAGCAATCCTTAAGATATTGGATTCAGAAAAGACATGTACTAGTCGTACACCTCTTCGATTCAGAAGAGTCTTATTATCCATCAGTTAGCTACTGGTAGATATCTCCATCTATAGATATTTATATGATTGTCAGCAATCTCTAAGACATTGAGTTCAGAAAATATATGCATTAGGTTTACACCTCTTCGATTCAGAAGAGTCTTACTATGCATCGGTTAGCTACTACTCGCTCCGTTCCTAAATGTAAGTCTTTGGAGAGAATTCATTATGAACCACATACGGAGCAAAATGAGTGAATCTACACTCTAAAATGCATCTATATACATCCGTATGTGGTCTATAGTGGAATCTCTACAAAGACTTATATTTAGGAACGGAGGGAGTAGTAGATATCTCCATCTGTAGCTATTTATATGATTGTCAGCAATCTCTAAGATATTGAATTCAGAAATGATATGCATTAGGTGTACACCTCTTCGATTCAGAAGAGTCTTACTATCCATCAGTTAGCTAGTGGTAGATATGTCCATCTGTAGCTATTTATATGATTCAGGAGATACTGAATTCAGAAAAGGTATGTATTACGTGTACAGTAGTCAAGTAGGACTACGATCTAGATATTTATATCTTTGGTACCTAAGAGGTTTTTTCTAGCAAGTAGGCATGAGTTCTTTAGTACAGTAGTATGCAGTGCTGACTTGTTTTGGCATGGTCCATTCCATGATCAATCTTGTACTTTTGCCATCCAGACATGTTTGCTTTTCTCTTGGTGTCATGCAAAGCGTTCAGCAAACAACATATTCTCATCAAAACTTCACTAACCTTTGTTCGCATTGCCTCGTGTGAATCTTCAGAACAAAGATCATGGTGACTTTCCTTGTTCTCCCATGACTTGCAGCTCGCATCTACATAACAAGGTTCAGAAGAAAAATCATCAGTTGGATCAAGAGGTAAGGAAGGTTAGATGGAGTAATTACACACACACACACACACACACACACACACACACACACACACACACACACTCATAGATAGAGAGAGAGAGGATCAAACCAACAAGCCACCGTCAGTATTCAAAAGTAGTAATTCGAACATGTTCAACTTGCCTGTCACACAATCCTGGCAAGTCCAAGGGAGCGAGCGACGAAAACAGTTTCGACACTGAAACTAGCATCCATCCATGTATGGTTGTCAAGGAGGACAAGAACAAGACCGGACGGCTGCTTGCTGCTTCTAACTGCCTGCCAAAACCAGTCCAGTTTCTTCTAGTGGTAAATTTGAAAGCAAGCAAGCATTAGCTTTCCACATCAAACATACTAAATAGATAGGTATCTACATTTTTTTTCATCCACCAGTTATATACAACGAACACTGAGTAAAGGAATGGACAAGCTGGCATTCATTCATTCACTCGTTCATTCATGGAGAATACAATCTGTTGACATCGACTGAAAATACAATCCAAATTTTACAAGCTCCCTCCTGAGGCATATATCACCATTTCATCCAAATTTTACAAACTCCCGAGACATCCAACAGGAAAACAAAATATAAACACAAAGGTGCCTAGCTGTTATCTTCAAGTTTAGCTTGCCTGGGCCTTCCTATATTTCAGCATGTATATTTCCTCTCGACCGTCCGTTCTGTTCAACCATAAGATTGGGATCTCTACAAACCCATGTTAGGCCATCCAGTGGCAACATTACTTTATTGCTGAGATACGTCGACCCAGTTCCCAACCCTTCAAGCAATCCTCGCAGATCTGGGCATCTCTTCCAAGGCCGCTGTCCCCGCAAAGGCTCTCTAGACCAGCAAGGCGTATTGTATTTGGCCAGATCCATTTGTGGTCGCTCACCAAGAATCGGTGACCAAAGCAACTTCACAAACTAAATCCCCTATAGTGAGTGATCAAAAAAATAAACACTAGAAAATATCACACAAAGTGTTGTGTGGTGCTATTATGAAGACACTAGATCAACAAAAACAAGTGCTGGCAGGTTTTGGTTGCACACTGGGACTGAGACACGGCCCAGACTCCTACAGGAGGCAGCAGTGGGGAATTTTCCGCAATGGGCGAAAGCCTGATGGAGCAATGCCGCGTGGAGGTGGAAGGCCTACGGGTCGTCAACTTCTTTTCTCGGAGAAGAAACAATGACGGTATCTGAGAAATAAGCATCGGCTAACTCTGTGCCAGCAGATAGGTAGAGCCAAAGAATGTGGACTATACAAGTTCGCAATACCTTTTGATGAAAGCATCACCATCATATTCAGAAGCCTGTCAGCACCTTCACGGAGAGCAAGCTTGGCTGCGCCTGAATGAATGTCAGCCGAATACATCAGCAAAGCAAAGACGGTGAACATGATCACAAAAGGGGACTTATAAAGAAGCTAATATAAATGTTATTTTGAAAGCAAGTAGTACTGTATAGTACATATTGTATCCATGGTAAGAGCAATTAGCAGGATTCACAAGTAAATAAAGCAGCAAATTTCCTTTCTTTTAGGAAACATATGCAGCCAACAAATATGTAATGGCATGAAAAAGAAGGCTTGCTGGCGTCCTTCCTTACACAATCGGTTCAAGTCTTGGCAATTATAATTCATAATGGAACTCCTACAGTTTTGGCCCTTAATCACAGATCAAGATCACAATTTTCATGGAAAGAAAGAAATCCTAGTCACCATGTAGATAGCAGTGTCGTGGTACACAAAGGGTAACAATAATCAAAAATGCAAAATGCTACTAGACAAGTGGCAACAGAGAAGGCGGTCATGTGAGTCGAAACCAAACATTAGATGTCGCTATGGCTCAATGGCCGGCACAAAATTCACTGCAGTTCAATGTCCGTTTGGAGGAACCAGTGTCTTACCACCTACGCCGGAGCGAAAGAAGAATCAAGGCCACCAGAGGAATAGTTATTAATCAGTCATCTCCTCCAAACACTCACAGGTCGCCCTAGAAGAACAACAATGGGATGAAACAAATTGAGTCAGCAAACACAGGAAGAAGCAACTAACAATGCATCAAAAGACACCAAATGGTAAGCAATGCATGAAATATTTCTAAACACCATCTGCCTCCTGTAACTTATTGCATCCAAAGCAAAGACGGTGAACATGATCACCAAAGGGGACTTAACAAGCTAATGAAAAAGTTTTTCTAAAAGCAAGTAGTACTCCCTCCGTAAACTAATATAAGAGCGTTTAGATCACTACTAGTTTACAGAGGGAGTACTATATACTACTTATTGCATCCATGGTAAGAGCAACTAGCAGGACTCCCAAATAATAAAGCAGCAAATTATCTTTCTTTTAGAAAACATATGCAGGCAACAAAAATGTAATGGCGTGAAAAAAAGGGTTTGTTCGTGTCCGTCCGTACACGATCGATTCAAATATGGTCAGTTATAATACGTAATGAAACTCCTACAATTTGGGCTGTTAATCACAATCAAGGTCATGTTTTTCATGGAAAGTAAAATCCTAGTTTACCATGTAGATAGCAGTACGTGGTAGACAAAGGGTAACAATAATCAAAAACACGAAATGCTAATAGACCAGGATAAAGGAGAGGGGACATGCATATCCTTGCAACACTCTAGCTTTTGTATTGAAGGCTAAGATTTTTATTACATCATGAACTCAGATAAGCTAGACCAAAACAAGCAAAATAAATCCATCTTATCACAATAGCATAATTAAACACTCTAAAATGAACATGAGCATTAAAATTGACTCCAGGAGCAACCCAGACAAACTAAGCATCGTCCTGCGGCATAGAATGGTCAACGTGGAACCAACAATAGAAAATAATAGCTGGAAGAGTATACGCCAAAATCTAGAGCACACCATCACATAATCAACCTGTTAGAGTATGTAATGGGCCTAATGGGCCCATTAGTCTTAGGGTTAATTAAAGATAAGGGTCGCGTGCTTAGGGGTCAAGTAAGCCTTGCTTGGGAGTCAAGTAAACCTCTCTATATAAAGAGAGGAGATGTATCAATCTAATCAAGCAAGAATTAAGAAGGAAATCCCTTGTTTTTTGCCCACGGCCGTGTTAGAGTATGTAATGGGCCTAATGGGCCCATTAGTCTTAGGGTTAATTAGAGATAAGGGTCGCTTGCTTAGGGGTCAAGTAAGCCTTGCTTGGGAGTCAAGTAAACCTCTCTATATAAAGACAAGAGATGTATCAATCTAATCAAGCAAGAATTAAGAAGGAAATCCCTTCTCTTTTGCCCGACCGTGGGCAAAAGGCCCCCGGCCGGCCCTCTCGCGCCCTCCTTCTAGCAGCGCCATAACAATTTGGTATCAGCTAGCTTCGGTTCGATCATGTCTTCACCGCCGCCAAGCCCGTCTCTTCCGCTGCTGCTCACCTTGTCGCCTCCGGCGACCACCACGACCGTCACCCCGCTCCTGCCCGCGTCGGGATCCTCTGTCGCGCCCGTCCCCACCGTCCTCACCTGGGAGGAGGTGTCCGGGGTGCTGTGGGACCTAACCCAGGCGGTCCAGGAGATCCACCTATTCTTGGCCGGGTCCTACGTGCCGCACCCGGTTGCGCCGCCCATCGTCGCCCCCGCGCCGTTGTGGCTGCCGTGGCAGCCGCCGTACCAGGCGGCCTTCGCCGCGCTCGCCGGGCCGCTACAGCAGCTGCTGCAGTCGCCATCCATCGCCACCATCGCCCAGCCCTGGCTGCAGGGGCAGCCGCCGCACCTGGCGGCCTCCGCCGCGCCCGGCGCTCCACCGCAGCAGCCGCTGCCGCTGCCCGGCGCGACAACGCAGAGCCGCTGCAGCCACCGCCGGTCAGCTCCACCGTCCAGTATGGGATGCCCTATGACGGGAGTGCGACGACCGCGTTCCCATCAGCGCCGCCGCCATCCCAGGGCGTCCACATCCAGCAGATCAAGTCCTTCTCGTCGCCGTCACCACTTCCGTCTTGGATCGCTACCCGCCACATGTCGGCGGCGGTGAGGCTGCAGGCTGCTGCGCGCGGCCTCCTAGCGCGTTGGCGTGTGCGGGAGATGCGTGGTCTGCATCTGCCGCTTCTCCAAGTTGCCCTTCGCTGTGCAAAGGACCTCGATCTCGTCCGTTACGTCGGGATCTTGGGGATGAGTTTCCCCCACGAGCGGCTGGCATAGTGTTTTCCCCGCGGGCAGCGACCTCAAAGTCTGCGACATCGGTGGTTGGGGGGCGCACCCCTCCTCGTCATTCTCCATTGCAAGCCCTCCACTCTTCCATGTGCGGTGCAGACCAACAGCCATACACATGCACTCTTTTTGTCCAGGTGGTGTCCATGGGATCCAGGTGGCTGTACACGTGCATGTCCAAAATAAAACATCCTAGTCTATTTTAGATTGAGAATAATAAAACAAGCCGAGATGTAAAAGGCTTGTTTTTAGGTGTTAGATTTGTGTTGCGTCGAGTCATGGTTATAAGTTGGTTAGGCTGCAGCTCGAGGACAAGCTGCATGTCCAGGTGGGGTGTAGTGTTAGAGTATGTAATGGGCCTAATGGGCCCATTAGTCTTAGGGTTAATTAGAGATAAGGGTCACTTGCTTAGGGGTCAAGTAAGCCTTGCTTGGGAGTCAAGTAAACCTCTCTATATAAAGAGAGGAGATGTATCAATCTAATCAAGCAAGAATTAAGAAGGAAATCCCTTCTCAAGAACTCTTGAGAAGGGATTTCCTTCTTAATTCTTGCTTGATTAGATTGATACATCTCCTCTCTTTATATAGAGAGGTTTACTTGACTCCCAAGCAAGGCTTACTTGACCCCTAAGCAAGTGACCCTTATCTCTAATTAACCCTAAGACTAATGGGCCCATTAGGCCCATTACATACTCTAACACTACCACAGCTCGACGGCCGACACACAGAGCGGCCATGGCTCGAAGGATAAGTCTCACAGCAAACAGAGGATGAATGAGAGACCAAGGACTCACCAAAGTAGTGACGGGCGAGAAGGCGGTCGTGTGAGTCGCTAGGGCTCCCGGTTTCCTTCGATATGGCGGTCGATGTACGTTTGGAGGAACCAATGTCTTACCACCTATGCCGGGGCTGAAGAGGAATGTGTTGGCGCCGCCTCACCTCGCAGCGCCACTTCTTCTTCTACCTTGAGCTGCCTCACACAACTCTCCATCTCTCTCAAGCTACTCTTCTCCTCGGTGGCTTCCCACAAGAACACTCACACACACACAACGCACGCATATACCAAGGAAGAGGAACGGCTTTGCCAGAGACACTCCCTTGGTGAACCACAATGGCTACATGGTTTCTCTGCTCAGCCCTCTCGGCCTCGTTTTTTCCATTGCACAATGCAACTTATATATACACAGAGGTTAGCATGGCTGCCATGCAAAACTCACGCCACTACTTGACCCATTACTCCACTGACCACTCCATGCATTAACCGTTTAGCGGCCACACTCGGCCACCAGCACGTACACACGCATGACCCGGCCATCACAACCGGCCACTAACAAACTGACCCATGAAGCTAGCTAACCACTTGCATGCATCTAAATCCATCCAACCA
Source organism: Triticum dicoccoides (assembly GCF_002162155.2). NCBI lineage: Eukaryota > Viridiplantae > Streptophyta > Magnoliopsida > Poales > Poaceae > Triticum > Triticum dicoccoides. Next base: position 697,720,684 of record NC_041391.1, on the reverse strand, counting down.
GCCGGTCCTTCTTTGTCGTCCATGCGCTCGTCGCATCACACGAGCGCATCACACGACTTTGCTGCCTCACGCAGCACCGCAGCTTCACACAGCCGTCGGCATCTCGCCGTGCTCGCCGCATCGCACGGCAGCTCAGCATCTCGACTTCGTCGAAGCAACACCGGACTAGCTACTCCCTAAATTATGCTACATGCATAATGAAAAGTAAACATGCACATACATATGACAAGATTAGTTCTAACAGGAATGAACGCCTCCTCCAAACGAACACAGGGAAATCGCAGCAATGGTCGCCCTGGGAGAACAACAACAGGGCATGAAAGAAATAGAGTCAGCAGACGCAGGAAGAAACTACTAACAATGTAAATATAGGCACCAAGCAGTAGGCAATGCATGTAATATTTCGAAACACGATGTGCCTCCTATCTATAACTTTTGGAGATTAGAAATACAAAAGGATGCCCACGCTTGACAATCTCACAGGAAATTGTTAATTTTTCACTTGGATCGTTCTGCTAGTAGAGGATGTAATGAAGATAACACATAAGCCTGATCTAGACAAATTGGAGGAGGGGGTGCACTAACCATTGACCAGACAAAATTATATATGTGATCAAAGTTTCAGTTTTCACACAGCCAATTAATGTAATGCAGCAAGCAAATTGAGATCTGAACTCAGGAGGAATTTGCAGGAGGAGGCGGCGGATCGAAGGAGGCGGCGGCGTGAAGTGGGTCTTCCTGTCGGCTGTCTCTGTCTCCTTCCTTGGGGCCTCCTCCCCGTTGGTACGCTCTACCATCCGCCCCTTCTTCCCTTTGCTCAAGCACGCGCTGATGCGGTTGACCGTCCGCAGGCTGCACTACATGGACGTCTGCTCCCTGCCACTGCTCGACCTCGAGACAGTTAATTGATGGCTTCCGTATGCTACTGGTCCGCAGCGCCTACTTCTTACTCTTCCGCTAAATCGGGAGCAGAACCACCCATTAAGCTCTATCCCCTCTTTCAGATCCTATATTAAATTATCTAAGTTTTTGGTCTGATTCTGAATATAGGCTCGAGCTTGATCTTGATTTATTTGTTATTAGTTGTACTATTATTGTCGATAAAAAATATTCCAGAAACTTTTTATCTGACGGGGATAATTGTTATACTGACTTCATGTGATTTCTTCCATGGTTTGTGACAAGTTCAACAATTGGTCATTTTTGTTCTGGATAATTACCAACATGGTGCAGGTTCATGTGACTAGCACCTGGACTTCTGATATTACCCTATACGTTTGACATACCAGCTACAAGATTTTTCAAAATCATGTCTAATAGATTTTTTCTTGTTACATCTGTAGCAAGATTTTCAAGTTGTTAGCCATGCAAAAAGTAAGCTAGCTGATAGTTTGTATGCAGTGTTGGATAATGAGCAACTGAGCTTTACTGAGGGCCAAAGGCCATTACATATACATGTGTGGTAAAGTGCATAAAACCCCTCATACAATGGGGATATAGCGAAAAGAGATTATACACATTTAACACCCCCCTCAAACTCATGGTGGATCAACGACACTGAGTTTGGAGAGGAAAAAACCATGCTGCGCTCGAGTCTGTGCCTTCGTGAAGAAGTCAGCCAACTGGAACTCAGAGGGCACATAGTGAAGAGCGAGAGTCTGATCATGCACAGCAGCACGCACAAAGTGGGCAACCACACCAATGTGCTTGGTGAGCTCATGCTTCACCGGGTCACGCGCAATACTGAGAGCACCGGTACTGTCAGACAGTAAGGGAGTCGAGGTAGTGGCAGACACATCAAAATCCTCAAGTAACCACCGTAACCAGATCACCTCAGCCGTCAACATAGCCATGGCGCGCAACTCAGCCTCTGTACTCGAGCGAGAAACTACAGTCTATTTCTTTGTCTTCCAGGCAATAAGGGAGCCACCAAGAAAGACACAATAAGCGGACAACGAGCACCGATCAGAGGGATCACTAGCCCAGGTAGCATCAGAGTAGGCCTGGAGCTCAAGAGAGCTAGAGCGGGGAAAGAAAAGGTGCTGAGAGATCGTGCCAGGAAGATATCGTAGAACACGGAGGAGGTGACTATAGTGGACAGAGGTGGGGCCTTAAACAAACTGACTCAGAATATGGACAAGATAAGAGATGTCAGGACACGTAAGAGCAAGATAGATAAGGCTGCCAATGAGGTGACGATAGCGAGTGGGATTAGGAAGAGGGTCACCATCAGAGGCACGGAGCTGAACGTTGAGCTCCATAGGAGTCACAACAGTGCGCTCATCACCAAGAGCAGCGCGAGCAAGAAGATCCTGAATATATTTTTCTTCGGAGATGTAGAAGCCATCAGAGGTCAAGGAGATCTCAATCCCAAGAAAATAGCAAAGTGGACCAAGATCGGTCATGAGGAACTGGTCGCGAAGGCGAGCCTTAACAAAGGCATGTACTCGGAGTCGTCACCAGTGATGATCATGTCATCAACATAGAGAAGGAGAAGAGTCCGACCACGATGAGACGTGTGAACAAACAACGCGGGATCATGATCATTGGGCAAGAAACCAGGTCAGTCACCACGGAGGCAAAGCGCTCAAACCAGGCGCGAGGGGTCTGTTTAAGACCATGGAGGGAGCGACGAAGTCTACAGACCATACTGTCAGGAGCATAGTACCCAGGTGGTGGCTGCATATAAACCTCCTCACGTAACTCGCCATTGAGAAAGGCGTTCTGGACATCAAGTTGAGAGATGAACCAATGACGAACAGAAGCCACAGCAAGAAGAGTGCGGACAGTGGTCATGTGGGCCACATGAGCGAATGTCTCATCATAATCGCGTCCCTGCTCCTGCTGAAAACTACGGGCCACAAGACGAGCTTGGTAACGCTCAAAAGAGCCATCAGAGCGAGTCTTGATCTTGTAGACCCACTTGCAGGTAATGGGACGAACACCGGAAGGGAGGGAAACCAGATCCCATGTCCCATGATCTTCGGCCATCGCAAGCTGCCATTCAGGCTGAGTCATGGCAGTCCGATAGGAAGTGGGCTCAGCAATAACAGAGAGACCATACCGATCAAGAAAATAGCGATCAGGTGGAGGGCAAGGCCGAGCACGGAGGTTATGAACCGGGGTAGACGTGAATGGACGGGCTCCAGAGGGGGAAGTCGCATCAGGCACGTCAGGAGAAGCATCCTCAGTACGAGGGCGACACGTATAGTGGAGAGGAAACGGTGAGAGAGGGCGACAAACTGGAGATGATGGTGTAGAGGTGGAGGAGGAGGATGGAGAAGATGGTGCCGGTGGTGAAGGAGAATGAATCAGAGGTGTAGGAGGAAGAGGTGAAATAGGAGGCACATAGTAGGGTGTATCGGGAAGGAGAAGAAAAGAAAGATCGTCCACATAGATGCTCGAGGAAGATGGACGTGGATAGTAAGAGCGAGACTCATCAAAGGTTACATCACGCGAGATGCGCAAGCGACGACCAACAGGGTCCCAACAGCGATAGCCCTTGTGCTCATCACTGTAGCCAAGGAAAACACACTCAACCGACTGAGCAGACAGTTTGGTGCGCTTGCACGGGCAAGAAGGACGTAGCACACACATCCAAACTTACGAAGAGACGAGTAGTCAGAAGAGCGACCAGAGAGACACTCCATAGGGATACCACCCTGCAAAGCAGTCGATGGCTGAATGTTGATGAGATAGGTGGATGCAGAAACGGCCTCAGCCCAAAAATGGGGAGGAATAGAGGCGGCAATCATCAGCGCACGAGCTATCTCAAGCAGATGACGATGCTTGCGTTCGGCAACGCCATTCTGAGCATAAGCACCAGGACAGGAGAACTGGGCAAGGGTACCCTGTTCTGCGATAAAACCACGCAACAGCTGGGAGATATACTCTCCAGCGGAGTCAGCATGAAAAGTACGAATGGGCGTGGAAAACTGAGTGTGAACCATGGCAACAAATCGTTTGTATACACTAGTAGAAAACAGGGCATTTGTCTCGGTTCGTAAGGGCCTTTAGTCCCGGTTCATGAACCGGGACTAATGGGTCATTACTAATACCTCCCCCCTTTAGTCCCGGTCCAAAAACGAACCGGGACAGATGGTCCTCCATGTGGCCGGTGCGCCAAGCCCAGACAGGGGGGCCTTTGGTCCCGGTTGGTGGCACCAACCGGGACCAAAAGGCATCCACGCGTCAGCATTCCAGTGGCTGGGTTTTTGTTTTTTTTAAAGGAGGGGGGGGGGTTGGGGGTTTTGGGGGGTTAATTTAGGTGTTTCATATATTGTGTTAGCTAGCTAATTAATCGAGAGAAGTGTCCTCTCTTATGTCCGTGCTTGGTCGACGCTACGTACTATATACATAAGTGATCGAGAGAACCATTGAGTACAGAAGTTCGTCATGCATACCGAGAGAAGTGATCGATCGACCTCTCCTTCTCCGAGAGATTGATCGAACAACAAGTTTTCGTATCATGTATCCGACGCTACTGGCTACATACATGTACAATATGTATAAGATCTCTTAATTACAATCCCCTAGCAATTGAAATCAACTTCCACATGGTATTCTCCAGCTTTATTGATGACGTGGTCAAGAAAGAATCCCGCCAATTCCTCTTGAATTGCTTTCATGCGATCTGGTTCTAGGAGTTCATTTCGCATCTGCCACATCTAATTTGAAGAAAAAGGTTAATTAATACAAATATATGAATGAAACTCAACAGAAATGATGGTGTAATAAAATGAAATTGTGAATATTATTGCTTACGCACTTCATATTGTCTTTGAGAGTAGCCCCACTTGTTTTCAATGTCGCGTTGTGGATGAACCCGCACACGTAGTATCCACAGAAATCATTCCCTTGTTCCTGCCACAAGAACTTTACGAGAAATAGAGGTCAATCAAACTGATAATGAAGCATTATAAATGGCATTGATGAAAGTATAGCTATAGAATCAACGGGAGATGCACGCAACTAGCTAGCCAGTAGTACTTACTTTCGGGTATGTATATCGCAGCTCCTTCGGCAGTCCCAGAGCTTCTGCGGTGAACTGTTTCCAAACCCTGCAAGACAAAGAAAATAATTATTATTACTTGAGATATCAGGAAATGAACAAAAAGTTGCCGATATGGTGCGATAATGATCGATTGAACTTACTTGTTGAGCAATTCAGTCATGTCCGCATAGGTTTCAGGATCTTTCCGTCTCGAGTCTAAGACGGTTACTAGTCCCCGCTCAAGCTTAATCTCTAGAAGAACATAGTGGTACCTGCGCACGCATGCATAACTCATCAATTACATTACTATAACCTCGCTCGAGTAATAAGGGAAACCGAATATGCACACGACAGTAACACTCACTTGCCGTTGTAAGGAAAGAGTATGGTATCTTTGTTTTGATTTTTGATCAACGATCGTAGCAAGTTGTCCTCGGCCTCTTTGACATCCTTTTTAACCAGAAATTCATCTATGATATTTCTGTTAATGAACCCAATATCATAAATTTCTTGTTTTTTGCACTCGACGATCTTCAATCTGCATAATATATTGAGGATAATTAATTATAAATACATGCAATGAAAGAGCCGAGCTATATATAGAGACTTAATGACAGAAATAGTACTTACAGACAATAGCAAAAGACCATTAGTTTATCGAGGGCCTTTTGATGGAAGAGCGCGAAGAACTCATCAAATGGAATAGTCAACAGATTAGTTGCAACGAGGTCGTGCTCCTCTTTAATATTCAGATACAAAGCATTCATCCCCCCAGACTCTCTGCAGGTTTTCATGTACCAATTATGGAATCTTCGCATCATTCTTGTCAGAGATTTTTCATCTTTGACGAGAGGCTTCCCATACTCGTATCTGTGTTCGTCCACCTCCAAGAAATCAGGAAGTTGATCGTTAGGCAGATCGTTAGGCAGGTAATCTTCAAGATTGCCATAACCGTCCACTGTCCCCAGAGCATTAGCGACGATGTTGCCGCTAGACACATTGAGCGGGGGGCACGATTGGTTTGCTTGTTCGCCGAGCTGGTCAATTTTTTTCGCAGCTGCTCGTTCTCTTGACCTTAGATGTCTGACAGTACTTCCCGACCGCTCCGCTTGGAGATATGTCTGTTCAGTAATGCGCTCATAGTTGGTTCTCGGCGGAGACTTTGCCGGTTTCCTCAGGGCATCGAGAGTGTGCTTTGCTTTCACCGGATCTACCTTCTCCTCCGGAGGTGGATGTCTCTTTGCTTTCACCCCTTCAAAGAACTCCTTCACGTGGGTCCGCACGATCGTATCGTTTTCCTCCTCGGTCCTCTCGTACGATAACTTCTCTAGAGGCTTGAGAGTTGGACTGTATCTGTATTGCCTCCCGCCTCTGGTTGTGCTACTAGACGCCGGAGAAGACGGAGTGGTTGCGGCGTTTGTCTTCTTTCGTGCTTGCTTACGAGGCGGAGGAGAAGGAGTACGACGCGTCGGAGCAGCCGGGGCGACGGCGGGTCTCTTCCGCCCTTGCTGGCGAGGCGGAGAAGGAGGAGGCTGCTGGCTGCTCGGGAGCGCGGGCGTAGGTGGAGAAGGAGGTGGAGTGCCGCCACGCGCCGGAGAAGGAGGCAGAGTGCCGCCACGCGTGCCCTGATCGTCACTCGCCGGAGGAGGAGGCGGTGGAGGAGGCAGAGTGCCCTGACTCGCCGAAGGAGGAGGAGGAGGCGGAGGAGGAGGAGGAGTGCCCTGACTCACCGGAGGAGGAGGAGGAGGAGGCGGAGGCGTCCAGTTTGGAAGGTTGATGAGCTTCTTCGCCATAGGCATGGAGTCTTCAGAGCAGAACCCAACCTAGTCTCCCCTTCACTAGTAGGGTGGTCAAGCAGGAGGTCCTCAAATCCCTCCATTATTTCATCCACCATCACCCTAGCATATCTTTCTGGAATCAGCCGACAGTGATAAGTTGCTCCAGGTCCATTAGGATAAACAGAGCCAACAGCCGCCTTGACCTTCAAATTCATCCATCGCGCCATAATGTGGCAATTTTGAGACTTCGTGATAGCATCCACGGGATAGCTGGCAGGAGCCGTCAAGACATGCTCCGGCTGAAGCAGCTCGGTGGAAGCCACGCTGCTTCTCCGATGAGATGGCGGGGTAGCTTCAGGGGAAGCTTCGGCAGGTCGTTTGCTGCGATCTGCTGCTTCTCGTTCCTCTAGCCCCATTACCCTTTCGTGCTGCGCCAAGTTTCTTCCTCCTCTCGTGGATTTTGCAACCCTCTGCGTCCGAAAAACCAACCTTCCACGGAATGGAGCCTGGCGTGCCTCGTGTCCGTCCAGGGTGCTCAGGATTCCCGAGGGCCATTGTGAGCTTGTCCTTCTCCCTGTCTGGAACGAACGTCCCTTGCTGCGCTGCATTGATATAGTGTCGACGGTTCTTGAGGGGTATTTGCAGTTGCTCGTTCGTCCAACGGCACTTCCCTGATACAGGGTCCAAGGTTCCGCCAGACACGAAGAACCAAGTCCGGCAATGGTCTGGCCAGTACATTGTCTCTGGTTCGATCCCTTTTTCAAGCAGATCATTCTCCTCCTTGGACCACTTAGGCCGGGCTTTGAGGTAGCACCTGACCCCGTGCGATGGTGAAGCTTCTTCTTCGCAGCATTTTGCTTGTTCGTTGCCGACATCTTCTTACTCTTTTCCGATGTCTTGTGGGCCACAAATGCGGGCCAGTGATCTTTGATCTTCTCATATTTGCCGATGAATTCTGGTGTCTTTTTTTTGTCGACAAACTTGTTCAGCTCTTTCCTCCACCTCCTGAATAGGGTTGCCATCTTCTTAAGAGCACAAGACTTGATTAATTGCTCTTTAACTAGCTTCTCCGGATCCTCCTCTGGCGGTAGGGTGAAATTTGCCTTCAGCTGAGTCCAAAGATCTTCTTTCTGCATATCATTGACATAAGACACCTCAGGGTCGTCCTTAGGCTTATACCATTGCTGGATGCTGATCGGGATCTTGTCCCTAACAAGAACCCCGCACTGAGCAGAAAATGTGTTCTTTGTCCGGATGGGTTCAATCGGTTCGCCGTCGGGCGCGATTTCTATGATCTCAAACCTTTCATCCGAGCTCAACTTTTTCTTCGGGCCTCGTCTCCTTACCGAAGTTGTGCTCGATCCGGAGGGCTAGAAATTAAAAGGAAGAAAGACGAGAGTAATTAATATGTGTACATATACCAAAACAATGGATGCATCAATTAACTAGTCAACACGGGCTTAACTAATATATATATACCTGGCCGGACTCGGTTCGGTCAACGGAGCAGTCAGCACGGTCTCCTTCTTGTACCTCCATTGTGTCACCAGAGCCATCATGAACATAGCCCTCTTCTTGTACTGGCATTAATGGGCCGAAGCCATCATGAACATAGCCCTCTTCTTCACCCAGTCCTTCCTGTCCATCGGTGTCTTTGAGAAATGACGCAACTTCATCACTTCCTTGTGCGATTATGTGCCCCAACATCGGTTCTGTTGCTTCATCTCGGGAGTGCTCCATAATTTCTGCAAATATTTACAACATGTCAATTATTATTCAAACATGGTACATATGGATATATATATATATATATATATATATATATATATATATATATATATTAGTGGCAAACGTAGAACTAGCTAGCTAATCACAGTAAGGAATCATGTTAGTGGCCTCGACGCTGCTTCTCTAGGGTTTGGGGTCGCCTCGACACAACGCTTCAAGGGTTTGGGGTGGCCTCGACGACAACGCTCTTTTAACTTGCTAAATTTGGGTGGCCTCGAGAGTTTTGGTCGAGCGAGAGGGCCGAGGGGGGTGCTGCCATTGTCGCATGTCGAAGTTATCTCGAGGGGGCGGCGAGGGCGAAGGCGAGCAGCCTGACGGCGACAGACCCGATAAAACATAAGAAAACGAAGAAGAAATAAAAAGATGAGAAGAAGAAAGGAATAGAGGAGAAGATCGAAGAAAAAAAGAAAAAAAAGGAGAAGAAGAAAAAATAGAAAAAAAAATCTATTTTTTCTTCTTCTCCTCTATTCCTTTCTTCTTCTCCTCCTCCTTTTCTTCTTTTTTGTTCTTCTTATTTATTTCTCCTCTATTCCTTTCTTTCTACTTCTCCTCTTCTTTTTCTTCTTCTCCCTCGAGAAAGGAAAATAATTAAGGAAAAGGAAGAAAAGAGGAAGAAGGAAGAAGGAAGAAGAAGAAGAAAGGAATAGAGGACAAGAAGAAAAAATAGAATTTTTTTCTTTCTATTTTTTCTTCTTCTCCTCTATTCCTTTCTTCTTCTCCTCTTCTTTTTCTTGTTTTTTCTTCTTCTTATTTATTTCTCCTCTTCTTTTCCTCTCCTCTTCTTCTTTCTTTCCTCTTCTTATTTTCTTCTTTCCTATCCTTCTTTTTCTAAAATTGTAACTTCTGCATATATAAAACTTTTCTAAAATTGTAACTTTCTATATATGAACAAAAAACTTTCTATGAACAAAAAAACATTTTTAACATATATATTTAGCAAATTCTAGCCACATACATCACATACACATATACATTATAGCCACATACACATATACATCACATATGAACAAAAAAATAAACTAATAAAAATAAAAAAAACATATAGCAACATATGAACAAAAACATATAGCCACATACATACGCATACATTATATATATATATATATATATATGAAAAAAAATTAAAATAATAAAAAAACAGAGACGGGCACAGGGGCATGGCGGCAGCGGTGGCACCGGCGGGGCAGGGCAGGGGTGCAGGTGCGCGAGGCAGGGCAGGAGTGCGGGAGCGAGGCAGGTGCTCACAGGGGGGTGGCGGGGCACGGCGGGCGGCGTCACGGCGCGGGCAGCGGCGCCGGCGTCGGGGCAGATGGCGTCGAGGGCGGCGGGGACGGCAAAGTTGAGCAGCCTGACGGCGTCGGAGGCGGCGACGACAGCGAGGTGGACCAGCCGGACAGCGTCGGAGGCGGCGACGACGACGAGGTGGAGCAGCCTGACGGCTCGGCGGCGACGGCGACGAGCAGAAGAAAGGGATGGATTTTGGAGAAACTGCTAAATGCTAGTTATATATGAAGAGAATTGGTCCCGGTTCGTGAAACCAACCGGGACCAATGCCCCCTTTAGTCCCGGTTGGTGCCACCAACCGGGACCAAAGGCCTCTTTTCAGCAGCCCAAAGGGCGGGAAGCGGCGGCCTTTGGTCCCGGTTGGTGGCACCAACTGATACTAATGCCTCCCCTTTCGTCCCGGTTGGTGCCACCAACTGGGACCAAAGGACCCTGTGCTGCCCGCGTCGGGGCCAAAGTTTAGTCCCACCTTGCTAGTTGAGAGGGGCGCGTAGTGGTTTATAAGCCCCACTGCCGCACCCCTCTCGAGGTCCTCTCCACCGTAGGCTTGCGGGCCTATTTGGTACTGCTTTGCCTGATGGGCCTTCTGGGCCTACTGCGGGCCTGAATCCTGGCCCATGATAGGGTTTCTAGTCGTATTCAGGCCGTGGGGGCCGAGTAGGAGGCATTTTTTTGTTTTTTTGTTTTCTTTCTTGCTTTATTTATTTTATTTTGTTTCTACTTACAACAAAATACTTATTGTTGCTATTTTTAATTATTTTCCAGTTTTTTTGTTTTGTTTTCTGCATTATTTATTTTCTTTTATTTTTTGCTTTATTTTTTAATTCTTTTTGCTTTTAGTTTTAGAAAAATTATAAACTTTCTGTTAGTGCCATTAGTTTTCAAATTTGAAAACACTTTTTTGTTTTTTGTTTTCTTTCCTGCTTTATTTATTTTATTTTGTTTC
>NC_041391.1:697684033-697709487 GCF_002162155.2 Triticum dicoccoides | reverse complement strand
TTTTTTTGTTTTGTTTTCTGCATTATTTATTTTCTTTTCTTTTTTGCTTTATTTTTTTATTCTTTTTGCTTTTAGTTTTAGAAAAATTATAAACTTTCTGTTAGTGCCATTAGTTTTCAAATTTGAAAACACTTTTTTTGTTTTTTTTTGTTTTCTTTCTTGCTTTATTTATTTTATTTTGTTTCTACTTACAACAAAATACTTATTGTTGCTATTTTTATTACGAGGGCCGAACCATAAGACATTAAAGCATTTCAAATGAACTATGAAAAAGTTGAAAGTTGGCATGGTATCATAAATTCACCCACATAGCATGTGCATGTACAAAACGGACAATGGTATCATACTCGTCTGTTACAAAGTTGGCATGGTATCATCATAATAGTTGCGGGAGAAAGTCTTCACTTTTTCTTCGCTTGTGTCATTTGCTTATTGCGCCGTAACCATGGATAATCTTCATCGTTTATCAGGATGCTGGGGTCAGCCTTGACTTTGAAGGGAGGAATTTCATGAAACTTTTCATAGTCTTCAGACATGTCTGTCTTGCCCTCCACTCCCACGATGTCCCTTTTTCCTGAAAGAACTATGTGGCGCTTTGGCTCATCGTATGATGTATTCGCTTCCTTATCTTTTCTTTTTGTCGGTCTGGTAGACATGTCCTTCACATAGATAACCTGTGCCACATCATTGGCTAGGACGAACGGTTCGTCAGTGTACCCAAGATTTTTCAAATCCATTGTTGTCATTCCATACTGTGGGTCTACCTGTACCCCGCCTCTTGACAGATTGACCCATTTGCACTTAAACAAAGGGACCTTAAAATCATATCTGTAGTCAAGTTCCCATATGTCCACTATGTAACCATAATATGTGTCCTTTCCCCTCTCGGTTGTGGCATCAAAGCGGACACCGCTGTTTTGGTTGGTGCTCTTTTGATCTTGGTCAATCGTGTAAAATGTATTCCCATTTATCTCGTATCCTTTCCAAATCGTAACAGTCGAAGATGGTCCCCTGGACAACAAGTACAGCTTATCACAAATAGTGTTGTCACCTCTGAGACGTGCTTCCAACCAACTGCTGAAAGTCCTGATGTGTTCACATGTAATCCAGTCGCCGCACTGCTCCGGGTGTTTGGAGCGCAGACTGTTCTTGTGTTCATCGACATACGGGGTCACCAAGGTAGAGTTCTGTAGAACTGTGTAGCATGCTTGAGACCAAGAATATCCGTCCCTGCATATTATTGAGTCCCTTCCAAGCGTGCCTTTTCGAGTCAGTCTCCCCTCATACCGCGATTGAGGGAGACCTATCTTCTTAAGGCCAGGAATGAAGTCAACACAAAACCTGATGACATCCTCTGTTTGATGGCCCATGGAGATGCTTCCTTCTGGCCTAGCGCGGTTACAAACATATTTCTTTAGGACTCCCATGAACCTCATAAAGGGGTACATATCGTGTAGAAATACGGGGCCCAGAATGACAATCTCGTCAACTAGATGAACTAGGACGTGCGTCATGATACTGAAGAAGGATGGTGGGAACACCAGCTCGAAACTGACAAGACATTGCACCACATCACTCTTTAGCCTTGGTATGATTTCTGGATCGATCACCTTCTGAGAGATTGCATTGAGGAATGTGCGTAGCTTCACAATGGCTAATCGGACGTTTTCCGGTAGAAGCCCCCTCAATGCAACCGGAAGTAGTTGCGTCATAATCACGTGACAGTCATGAGAATTTAGGTTCTGAAACTTTTTCTCTGACATATTTATTATTCCTTTTATATTCGACGAGAAGGCAGTCGGGACCTTCATACTAAGAAGGCATTCAAAGAAGATTTCCTTCTCTTCTTTGGTAAGAGCATAGCTGGCAGGACCTTCATACTGCTTTGGAGGCATGCCGTCTTTTTCGTGCAAACGTTGCAGGACCTCCCGTGCCTCAGCTGTATCTTTTGTCTTCCCATACACGCCCAAGAAGCCTAGCAGGTTCACGCAAAGGTTCTTCGTCACATGCATCATGTCGATCGAAGAACGGACCTCTAGGTCTTTCCAGTAGGGTAGGTCCCAAAATATAGATTTCTTCTTCCACATGGGTGCGTGTCCCCCAGCGTCACTCGGAACAGCTAGTCCGCCGGGACCCTTTTCAAAGATTACGTGTAAATCATTGACCATAGCAAGTACGTGATCACCGGTACGCATGGCGGGCTTCTTCCGGTGATCTGCCTCTCCTTTGAAATGCTTGCCTTTCTTTCGACATTGATGGTTCGTCGGAAGAAATAGACGATGGCCCAGGTACACATTCTTCCTGCAGCTTCCCAGGTATATACTATTGGTGTCAAGTAAACAGTGCGTGCATGCATGGTATCCCTTGTTTGTCTGTCCTGAAAGGTTACTGAGAGCGGGCCAATCGTTGATGGTCACGAACAGCAACGCCTTTAGGTGAAATTCCTCTTGTTTGTGCTCATCCCACGTACGTACACCATTTCCATTCCACAGTTGTAGAAGTTCTTCAACTAATGGCCTTCGGTACACATCAATGTCGTTGCCAGGTTGCTTAGGGCCTTGGATGAGAACTGGCATCATAATGAACTTCCGCTTCATGCACATCCAAGGAGGAAGGTTATACATACATAGAGTCACGGGCCAGGTGTTGTGATTGCTGCTTTGCTCCCTGAAAGGATTAATGCCATCCACACTTAAAGCAAACCATACGTTCCTTGGGTCACTTGCAAACTCATCCCAGTACTTTCTCTTGATTTTTCTCCACCGCGACCCGTAAGCGGGTGTTCTCAACTTCCTGTCTTTCTTACGGTCCTCACTGTGCCATCGCATCAACTTGGCATGCTCTTCGTTTCTGAACAGACGTTTCAACCGTGGTATTATAGGAGCATACGACATCACCTTCGCAGGAACCCTCTTCCTGGGGGGCTCGCCGTCAACATCACCAGGGTCATCTCGTCTGATCTTATACCATAATGCACTGCATACCGGGCATGCGTTCAGATCCTTGTATGCACCGCGGTAGAGGATGCAGTCATTAGGGCATGCATGTATCTTCTGCACCTCCAATCCTAGAGGGCACACGACCTTCTTTGCTGCGTATGTACTGTCGGGCAATTTGTTATCCTTTGGAAGCTTCTTCTTCAATATTTTCAGTAGCTTCTCAAATCCTTTGTCAGGCACAACATTCTCTGCCTTCCACTGCAGTAATTCCAGTACGGTACCGAGCTTTGTGTTGCCATCTTCGCAATTGGGGTACAACCTTTTTTTGTGGTCCTCTAACATGCGATCGAACTTCAGCTTCTCCTTTTGACTTTCGCATTGCGTCCTTGCATCGACAATGACCCGGTGGAGATCATCATCATCGGGCACATTGTTTGGTTCCTCTCGATCTTCAGCAGCTTCGCCTGTTGCAGCATCATCGTGCACATCGTCTGGTTCCTCTTGATCTTCAGTAGCATCACCGTATTCAGGGGGCACATAGTTGTCATCGTACTTTTCTTCTTCGTCGTCTTCCATCATAACCCTTATTTCTCCGTGCTTCGTCCAAACATTATAGTGTGGCATGAAACCCTTGTAAAGCAGGTGAGTGTGAAGGATTTTCCGGTCAGAGTAAGACTTCGTATTCCCACATATAGGGCATGGACAACACATAAAACCATTCTGCTTGTTTTCCTCAGCCACTTCGAGAAAATCATGCACGCCCTTAATGTACTCGGAGGTGTGTCTTGAACCGTACATCCATTGCCGGTTCATCTGCCTGCATTATATATAATTAAGTGTGTAAAAAATCATTACAGAACATCATGAATAGATAATTAAGTGACCAAATTAATAGAAGTTCATCATCACATTAAAACCAAAGTACATACATAGTTCTCATCTAACAACATAAAGCTCTGCAGAGCATCTAAATTAATTAAACCATACAATGAAACTATGTAAAACATTTCAATGCGAAAACAAATGCGATCATAATCGCAACCAATCTAACAACTGATCCAACGGCATAATGATACCAAGCCTCGGTATGAATGGCATATTTTCTAATCTTTCTAATCTTCAAGCGCATTGCATCCATCTTGATCTTGTGATCATCGATGACATCCGCAACATGCAACTCCAATATCATCTTCTCCTCCTCAATTTTTCTAAATTTTTCCTTCAAGAAATTGTTTTCTTCTTCAACTAAATTTAACCTCTCGACAATAGGGTCGGTTGGAATTTCCGGTTCAATAACCTCCTAGATAAATAAAATATATGTCACGTTGGTCGGCATAATTGTCATAAACAATAGATGAACCAATAGTTATGAAAAGATAATATATACCACATCTGAATCATAGACAGGACGAGGGCCGGCGGGGGCGGATACCAAAACCATCGCACTATATAAGATGCAATAATAAAAGTAAGAAAATTATACAAGTATCTATATAAACATACAAGTAAGAATTTTTTTCCTTTGAGAAAGAAGATAAGAACAAGAGGCTCACCACGGTGGTGCCGGCGACGAGATCGGTGTGGGCGATCGACGGCGGTGAAGACGGGGACGGGACGTGACGGACCGCTAAACCTAGACAAATATTGAGGAAAATGGAGCTTGGAGGTCGACCTTGGAGAGGAGAAAGCTTAAGTAGTGTGGCTCGGGCATTCCATCGAACACCTTATGTGCATAGGAGGTGAGCTAGAGCACCACAAAGCTCTCTCCTCGCCGGCCACGAGAAACAGAGCAGTGGGAGTGCTCTGCTCGCGGGCGAGGGGTATATATAGGCAATTAATTGGTCCCGGTTCGTGGCAAGAACCGGGACTAAAGGGCAGCCTTTGGTCCCGGTTCAGGCCAACAACCGGGACCAATGGTGGTGGGCCAGGAGCGAGGCACATTGGTCCCGGTTCGTCCCACCAACCGGGACCAAAAGGTCCAGACGAACCGGGACCAATGGCCCACGTGGCCCGGCTGGCCCCCGGGGCTCACGAACCAGGTCCAATGCCCCCATTGGTCCCGGTTCTGGATTAAACCAGGACTAATGGGCTGACCCGGCCTGGACCAATGCCCCCTTTTTCTAGTGATATAGAGAGAACCTCGCTACGAGATTTCATGAAGTAGAGCCAAGTGTGGCGAGAGAAATCATCAATAAACAAAACATAGTAGTGATGACCACCTTTCGAATCAAAGGGGGATGGACCCCATAAATCAGAATGAACTAAGTCAAAAGGATACTGAGAGACTGACTGACTGGTAGGATAAGGTAACTGGGTCTGTTTGCCAAGTCTACAACCATTATAGGGTAAAGAAACATCTCCAGATACAGACCCTAATAGGCCCTGACGCACTAAGGAAGACAAGCGAGAGCCACAGATGTGACCAAAGCGATGATGACACTGCTGGAAGGATGTAGACGAGGAGGTAGCAAGAGCATGAGAGCTGACTAAAGTGGTGGCAGCGGAAGGAACACAAAGCCAGTCAACTTCCCAGATCCCCTCAGACTCATGGCGCCGGGGGCCAGCACCAACCAAAGCCTTGGTGCGACGGTCCTGAATGCAGCAAGAATCGGTATCAAGAATGACCCGACAACCAGAATCAGTGAGTTGGGCAGCGGAAAAAAGATTCATGGTAAGGCGAGGAACATGTGAAACACTAGGAACAGAAAAAGATGGAGTCAAAAGAATACCACGACTAGGAACATGAAGAGACGTGCCATCAGCAGTAAGAACATTAATAGGAGAATCAAGAGGGCGAAGAGAAGACAACACTGAAGAATTAGAGGACATATGAAAGGAAGCTCCAGAGTCCAGAACCCACGAAGATGTACCTGACAGTGTCGATGCCGACGATGATGAAGTGGTGGAAGCAGTCACAGCAGTAGTAGAACATGTTGGTGAAGAACCAGAGGAAGGCAGAAGGCGTTTAAGCCGAACAATGTCCTGGTCAGTGAGTGACGGAGTTGAGGAAGAGCCAGGAGTCCCACTAGGAGAGGAGCACCTCTGGTCTCGATTCTTCTCACAGCAATCAGACTTTGGGTGACCTGGACGAGAGTAGTAGCCACAGAAGGTGTCACGACGCGACTGGCCCTTCTCAGCATAAGGAGGGCGGCCCACCCCCCTGAAGGTGTAGGTAGGAGCGGTGGAGCAGTGAGCCGAGTAGACGACACTGGAGCTCGGGCGACCTACACTGAAGGAACCACGAGTAACCCAGCAGAGCAAAGGCGGGTCTCCTCAGCACGAAGTTTAGCAAGCACTTCCGAGATAGGAACACGACCACGAGCCAACAAGTGAGCATGTCGGGGCTCAAACTCAGACCGTAGACGAGATAAGAACTCATGAACCCTCTGAAACTCTAAGTCAGACCGCGTAGTCTGACAGCAACGACAAGTGCCACAAACAACAGTCTGCAATGAGTCAAAATGACGCCAGATGGCAGAGCACTGTGAATAGAACTCATCAACAGACGAGTCACCCTACTGAAGAGCA
Organism: Triticum dicoccoides; assembly: GCF_002162155.2. Classification (NCBI taxonomy): domain Eukaryota; kingdom Viridiplantae; phylum Streptophyta; class Magnoliopsida; order Poales; family Poaceae; genus Triticum; species Triticum dicoccoides. The sequence goes on along the minus strand of NC_041391.1, from coordinate 697,703,020 downwards.
TGCTCCTGACGCACCACAGAAAGGTATAGAGCAACACCAGAGGGCTGATAGCGCTGACAAAGATATGACCACATTGCTGCAACAGTGCCGAGACCCATGAATTCCAAAGAAAACTGAGGGAGAACACTCGTAGTGAGAACAGCGGCAACTCGAGCATCATCATTGCACCACTAAGTGTAAGCAGACATATCATCCCGGTAGACAGAAAGAGCATCAGAATATGCGGATACCTCCTGATCATAAGCATCAACTACAGCATCATCAAGAACCTTGGCTGCATCCCGATCAGCCTGAGAAGCATTAGCAGCAAGCACCAACGGTATCGGTGGAACCGGAGCCACTGGAGCAACAGGGCATGGCGGACAGGAGACCTCGCCAGAAAGAACACCCCACAACAAAAGTCCGCGCATGTGGATACGCATGAAACCCATAAACTCAGCATAATTGGTGCCATCAAAGATCACCGAGCACCGAGGAACAGGCACATAACCAGACGAAGACATGCTGATTTGCTTCTCTGCCTCTCTCTGTTATTTTTGGAGTTAACGGACTGAGCCGACCCGATCTGGATCGAGCAAAGAGGGACCGAAGCACGGGACTCAGGCGGCCCGATCGGGATCTAGCAGGGGCCAGATCGAAGCAGGGGAAACGAGAGAAGGGAGCTGGGGGAGCGCCCGACCCAACATGATCCACCCGTCCCGACCAGATCGAGCAGGGGAGCCCGCGCGCTCACGCGGGGGCTGGAGCGGTGCGGCAGAGGCTAGAGCGGCGCGACAGAGGCTGGAGCGCCACGGCAGGGGCCCGCCCAAACGGGAGCCGGGAGCAGCGCGACAGCCAGTGGAGGCGTCGCTGTACGGGGCAGAGGCGGTAGATGCGGCCACGGCGGCCTGCACAGCGGCAGATGGCAGCAGCAACTGGAGCGGCGGCGGGCAGCAGCGGCCGGAAAAGTTGGCCGGAATCGAGGGGAGAGACGAGGCAGGCTAGGAGGAGGAAGCATGGAGTTGCAGCGTGCGGGAGAACAAGGCTAACCTAGCATCTGATACCATGTTGGATAATGAGCAACCGAGCTTTACTTAGGACCAAAGGCCATTACATATACATGTGTGGTAAAGTGCATAAAATCCCTCATACAATGGGGATATAGAGAAAAGAGACTATAAACATGTAACATGCAGTACTTTGGTTTTTAGGTTTAATTCTTCTTACATGGATCCGTTGTTGTATTTAAAAAAGGATCCAGATTGATGATTTCATATGACATTTTCCTGCATTTTTGTTTAAGTAACATCATCTCTACAACATCTGTTAATAGAAAAGTTTATAATGTATTTGTGTACAAAAGAAGGTAAATTTTCCTGCAGTTGCAAGTTTGCAACAACATAATCCATAGTTTGTTGGTGTGATCTTTTCCTTTGAAGTTCCAACCTTTTGATTTTAGGGATGCCATTTATAAAAATATGGTAAGGTATTTTCAGTTCTTTGGCGGTTCTTGCTGCCGGAAGCTGCACGCATGCGCTGGACGAGCAAATGAATGGTGACAGTAGGAAGAGGAGGATATGGGGACATTCGACGGTGGCAGCGGCCGATATGATGGTGCCTATCCTCCTCCTCAACTTCTCCATCTGGAAGGTAGCCATTATGTAAGCATGGTCCTATCTGAATATTCATTTCTGCTTGTTCATGTGCTTCAATTGTTTTGTGCACTATGCGGAATATTATCTGCTATATCAATTCAGTTGCTAGCTAGCGAGTGCATACTGGATGGTGTACAAATTTCTGTTGAATAATTAGGCATTTTCCCTTTTAGTTTAATCCAGAAAAATAATGGATAAAACATGAATAGCAACATATTGATGAAACTAGAAACTAGCAATAATTTGTTGAGACTAGTAATGCAATCAAAGTCATAAGCAAAATGCATCATATCCATGTCAATTGCTATTAGCAATAAACCAAATGCTAGCCCTAATAGTGAGGATAAGATGGCATACGGCGCAGCAGCAGAAGGTGCAGATGTCCCGATCGTCATGTCGCTGAAGAGGTCATTGACGTCAGGGAAGAAGTCATCGTTGGGGAACTCATCGTCAGTGATGTCGTCGTTCGCAGCCACGATGAACAAGACTCCAGCAGTCGCGTAAGGACGCTCCCGAAAAACCTGATCGCCCCTCTCCCGTACCGGATCACAAGAGGCGGGGTTTCGGAGGCCTGCTGTCTCACTTCCCGATGCACGCCAGGAAGAGAGATGGGAAAGAGATAGGCGGCTCAATGCTTTGGAATGAGACGAAAGGTTGTTGTGCTTTTTTTGGAACAACAGAGGAGCGATCTCTTATATACGTGAGAAGAGTTGAAACTGGGCCTTCATTAGTAGAAGACAAACTGGTGCAATAAACACCATTAAACAGACACACTAAAAACCATTAAGGAGAGAATAAGTGAGCGCACTAAAACTCACACGAAGTGTTCGGTTTCTTCTCCCATTTATGCGTCAATTGTTTCAACTTTCTTCTCGCGTGATAAAGCAGCGCATACACGTGGCATTGGTCAATTTTCCACACAACCTTGTCATGCATGGATGGGCCACATGAGCCTCTGGGATTTACATTGAATTATTGGCAGAAAATATGAATTATTATATGGGTTATGCCCAATAATTCCAACAATCCCCCACCAGATCCCAGAGGCACATAAAATTTTCCTACGGTTCCAAAACATTGTTTATACACCGGTGTTTCGGTGGAGACTGTTAAGTTGAACTTCCACCTAGAACTCCACGCTACACTTGTTCACAACTTGAACAGTGGACTACACCTTAAACTGCAAGTTTTGTGCAAACAAGTTTCACGTAAAAGCCTTGACCGATACTAGACAGCTGAAAACTTTCCCGCGGGTAGGAGCATATACATGATACTCCGGGGCCTCTTCATGAGTTTATTAGAGAACACCCAACTCTCACAGACCGCGATGTTTAACAGTCTAACTCATATAGGTGTGTTCTTTCTAGATGTTCTGTAGGACAACATCTTTGCCTACCCAAGCCATTCAGAACACATTAAGATAAATATCAGCCTACCATACAGATTAGGAGAGAATTGCATCATAACGGAGTGGATTTTTGTCAAATAAATATTCTCCTCTCAGTTATCCAATAACTTGTCTCGCCAATTCTTATTCACGGGATCTCCGATCACAAAGAATGGGTTACCACCGTGAACAACTTATGTAGTGGGTCTCAATCCCATCTCCTTCGATGCATTGTCCATCACATTTTGTGATAAACCCTTTGTGAAGGGATATGCCAGATTCTTCGATGTGTTTATATAGTCCAACGCTATAACTCCGGAGTTTCTCATGAACCTGACAGATTTCAGTCTCCTTCTCACGTGTCTTGATGACTTCTTATTATCCTTAGAACTGTTTACCTTGACGATCACTGTTTGATTGTCACAGTTAATTAGAATAGCTGGTATTGGTTTTTCAACCACCGGCAAGTCCATCAAAAGTTCTCGAAGCCATTCTGCTTCATCTGTTGCCGTATCTAATGCTGTGAGTTCTGCTTCCATTGTTGACCTTGTTAAGATGGTCTGCTTGCAAGACTTCCAGGAAACAGCAGCACCACCAAGTGTAAACACATCACCACTTGTCGCTTTAAGCTCATGACCATCAGATATCCAATTTGCATCACTATAACCTTCAAGTACTCTTGGATACCCGGTATAGTGAAGCCCATTACCCGCAGTACCTTTCAGATAGCGCATTATTCTCTCAAGTGCATGCCAATGAACATCTCCCGGGTTTGAAACAAACCGGCTTAGTTTACTCATAGAGAACGAGATGTCAGGCCTCGTAGCACTAGCTAAATACATAAGCGAGCCAATGATTTGAGAATATCTCAATTGATCCTTTGTCTCTCCTTCGTTCTTCTGAATCAAAACACTCGGATCATAAGGTGTCGGAGAAGGTTTGCAATCTGAATATCCAAAGCGATCCATAATCTTCTCCACATAGTGAGACTGCTACTATCACCACCTCTTAAAAGCTTGATGTTCAAGATAACATCAGCTACTCCAAGGTCTTTCATCTCAAAGTTTTGATTCAGAAAATCTTTCACTTCCTCAATGACTTTGATATTTGTTTCAAATATAAGTATGTCATCAACATACAAACATAATATAACTCCTTCGCCCCCACCATGGCGATAGTACACACACTTGTCAGCTTCGTTTGCAACAAATCATGTAGATGTCAAAGTTCTTTCGAACTTCCCGTGCCATTGCTTAGGTGCTTGTCTCAAACCATACAAAGATTTCAATAATTTACACACTTTTCCTTCCTGACCATCTACTACAAAACCATCGGGTTGTTCCATGTAAATTTCCTCCTCCAACTCTCCATTTAGGAAAGCTGTCTTAACATCCATTTGGCGGACAAGAAGATTGTGTGAGGCGGTCAATGAGAGTAGTACTCGAATGGTGGTCAATCTGGCCACAGGCGCATAAGTATCAAAGAAATCTTCACCTTCTTTTTGGGTATATCCCTTGGCTACAAGCCGCGCCTTGTACTTATCAATTGTACCATCAGGCCTAAGTTTTTTCTTAAACACCCACTTACACCCTACAGGTTTACACCCATAAGGACGATCAGTGATCTACCATGTCCCGTTAGCCATGATAGAATCCATCTCACTACGCACAACTTCTTTCTAGTAGTCAGCATCAGAAGATGCATAAGCTTCTGAAATAGAAGTGGGAGTATCATTCACGAGGTACACAATGAAATTTTCACCAAATGACTTTGCGGTCCTTTGTCTCTTGCTCCTTCTAGGAGCTTCATTGTCATCCTCCTCAGGAATATCTGTGTTTTTTCTCGGAATGTTCCAATGGAATAGTAGGTCCAGGAGTTGCCTCTGACCTCTGACTAGATGAGCTAGGCATATCCTTCATAGGAAAAATATCCTCAAAGAAAGTCACATCATTCGACTCCATGATGGTACCAACATTCATATCAAGTACCTCAGATTTCACCACTATAAATCTATAGCCAATGCTATGGAAAGCATAACCCAGGAAAACACAATCAACTGTTTTTGGCCCAAGCTTACGCTTCTTGGTAATTGGTACATTGACCTTCGCCAAACAACCCCAAGTTCGTAAGTAGGAAAGTTTAAGCCTTTTCCTTTCCCATTCTTCAAACGGGGTAATCTCTTTATTCTTCGTGGGAACTCTATTTAGGACATGACTTGCAGTCATCAAAGCCTCCCCCCACCATTCCTTGGAAAGTCCCGCTGTATCTAATATGGCGTTAACCAAATCAGTTAGAGTTCGGTTCTTTTGTTCGGCAACCCCGTTTGACTAGGGGGAATAGGGAGGCATCCTCTCATGTATTATACCATGTTCCTCACAAAATAAATTGAACTCGTTGGAAAAATACTCTCCACCGCGATCCGACCTAAGACTTTTAATTTTTTGATCGAGTTGATTCTCTGCTTCGGCTTTATAGATTTTAAAGTAGTGCAAAGCCTCATCTTTTGTTTTCAACAAATATATCATGCAATATCTAGTAGAGGCATCGATTAGAGTCATGAAATATCTTTTTCCACCTTTTGTCAACACACAATTCATCTCGCAAAGATCTGAATGTATGAGTTCAAGTGGTGCAAAATTCCTCACCTCAACAGTCATATGAGACTTGCGAGGTTGCTTTGCTTGCACACAAACTTGGCACTTAGAACCTTTGACAATTTTAAATTTCGGGATTAAACTCAAATTTGCTAGCCTCGTCATGACACCAAAGTTAATATGACAAAGTCGTGAATGCCAAACATTTGATTCAGTTTCACTACAAACATGATTAATAACTTTAGTGCAAAAGTCTGACAAAGATAAGCGGAACAAGCCTCCGCTCTGATAGCCTTTCCCAACAAATTGTCCATGCTTAAATACTACAACCTTATTGGACTCAAATACCAATTTATAACCATCTCGACACAAACGAGAACCGCTGACGATATTTTATTTATAGAAGGGACATGCTGCACGTTCTTCAGCCGCACGATCTTTCCCGAAGTAAACTTCAGATCGATCGTACCAACACCATGAACAGAAGCATGTGTCCCATTTCCCATCAGCACGGGTGTAGTTCTTGCGACCCGACATCTTTCATGTCAACATCACCAATAACAACATTAGCGCTCTTACCATTGTTCTCATTCAGACGCATGTCCCAGCGGTCCTTGCAGGATGAAGCCCAATGTTCTTCACTGCCACATACATGGCACTTTTCTTTCTTCTTATAAGTATCCTTCTTCTTCTTGAAGTTGACAGGTTGTGGGGCATTGTACTTGCCATCAAATTTTCCTTTGCCCGCATGATTAGTTTTGTTCTTGGGTTTGTGGTTTTGGAAATTTCTCTTTTGTACCAAACTGGAACTAGTATTCCCCTCATAGAAATGAGCACGTATGTCTTTTGCCCTCGCCTTCTCTTCCACATCAAGAGTGCCAATTAGATTGACAACAGTAAATTCTTGCCTCTTATGCTTTATAGAGGTAGCAAAATTCCTCCACGAAGGTGGAAGCTTGGCAATAATGCCTCCGGCAATGAATTTGTCTGGTAACACACAATTGAGATGCTCAAGTTCTTTAGTGAGCGACTGAATCTCATGAGCCTGCTCAACAACGGAGCGGCCATCAGTCATCTTGTAGTCATGGTACTGTTCCATGATATACAACTCACTTCCTACATCCGCGACTCCAAACTTGGCTTCGAGTGCATCCCACATATCTTTACCGACCATGATGGTCATGAATGGATCGACAATCTTGTCGCCAAGAACACTCAAGACAGCACCTCTGAAGAGGGTGTCTGTAGCCTGGAAAGCTTGCTCCTGCTCATCAGTCAGCTCTTCCTCTGGCTTGCCTTTAGAGGCGTGAAAACAATTCATGGTGGTAAGCCAAAGAAGTGCCCTCGCACGCCACCTCTTATAGTTCACGCCCTCAAATGCTGCGGGCTTGAGAGTTGTAGGAAAAGCAATAGGAGAAAATTGCCTACACATATCAGGTTTTTGGATTGTTGAATAATTAGGCATTTTCCCGTTTAGTTTAATCCAGAAAAATAATGGATAAAATATGAATAGCAATATATTGATGAAACTAGAAACTAGCAACAATTCGTTGAGACTAGTAATGCAATCAAAGTCATAAGCAAAATGCATCATATCCATGTCAATTGCTATTAGCAATAAACCAAATGCTAGCCCTAACAGTGAGGATAAGATGACATATGGCGCAGTAGCAGAAGGTGCAGATGTCCCGATCGTCATGTCCCTGAAGATGTCGTTGACGTCGGGGAAGAAGTCGTCGTTGGGGAACTCGTCGTCAGTGATGTCGTCGTTCGCAGCCACGATGAACAAGACTCCAGCAGTCGCGTAAGGACGCTCCCCAAAAACCTGATCGCCCCTCTCCTGTACCGGATCACAAGAGGCGGGGTTTCGGAGGCCTGCTGTCTCACTTCCCGATGCACGCTAGGAAGAGAGATGGGAAAGAGATAAGCGGCTCAATGCTTTGGAATGAGACGAAAGATTGTTGTGCTTTTTTTTGGAACAACAGAGGAGCGACCTCTTATATACGTGAGAAGAGTTGAAACTGGGCCTTCATTAGTAGAAGAGAAACCGGTGCAATAAACACCATTAAACAGACACACTAAAAACCATTAAGGAGAGAAGAAATGAGCGCACTCAAACTCACACGAATTGTTCGGTTTCTTCTCCCATTTATGTGTCAATTGTTTCAACTTTCTTCTCGCGTGATAAAGCAGCGCATACACGTGGCACTGGTCAATTTTCCACACAACCTTGTCATGCATGGATGGGCCACATGAGCCTCTGGATTTACATTGAATTATTGGCAGAAAATAGGAATTATTATATGGGTTATGCCCAATAATTCCAACAATTTCAGAATATTTGGAGTACATAAATCTCTTAAAGAATTTTATGATGTTAAAAATTCACTGTAGTTCCTTCGCTGCCCTCCTCATTCGGTCTTCCACCTCACCATCTAAAACTGGCGCCGGCAGCAGCAGTGGAAGCACAGCAGCCGGCAGGTTACTGGCTTACCTGCCTCGCAACAAGGCGGAAGCGGCTGGGCTAGGCAGCCTCGTGTCGACTCCTGTTCACAATGCTACAGGTTGCATTACTACAAACTCCCCCTCCCCCCTCCTACCCTCACACACACACACACACACCCTCCAACAATTCAATGGGTCGATCTTGTGAGAAAATTCCTTCAGGGATAGTATACATTTATGTTTATTGTGATAGAGCTAAAAGTTTACACTGGTCATTGTGAAAATATTGTCTGCTCGAGTAGGTGAAATGGAGGTTATGGAATTGTAATGTACCCACTATTGGTTGCACCTATAACCTTGTGGTGTACTATTCTTGATTGCAGCTGGTGCTTATTGGTAATTTGGTAACACCACGAGCACCAATCAAGTTTGAAAAAGCCCAAAACACACACAAACAAAACATGTAAACTGGGAGTACTATCAGTTTAGGAGCAAAGTAACAATTACTAGAGTAATGAATCTGAGAAATTAGTTGTTGAATTGAGCACTGTTGTAATTCTGACAATGAGACGGTCTTATTTTTTGTCCCAGTAAAGGTTGGAGGTAGAATCAGCTTCAAGCTCGAGTACCCAATGGTAGAGAAATAGAAAGGAGGCACAAGATGGAATGGAAGTATGAACTCTGACATTAACATTTTTATTTTTCCAAGTTAGGTTGATGATGTTCAGGTTAATGGACAACTCTACAGGCGCTTAGTAGAACACAAGCTTTTGTTGTTGAGTTCAATATAAGGTGTCCTGTTTTTTTTAAGGTGTCATGTTTCTCAAGAGAATATATCTCATGCAAGGAACTAGCTAATAAATGAACTAGCTCATCAGTTTCAATCTAAATGAACTAGCTCATAAGTAGTCTTTGCTTTTGCTTCATTGGTTTTGTTGTTGAGTTCCATTCATATTTGTGATACTTACTTTCTGTATCATTTACATTTTTCATTTAGCAAAGTTATGTCCCTCTTGAATAATCATATGCTGCTGTCAGTTCAGACATTGCACTTAGCAAATGTAATATTTTATGGGATTGGATGTGATTTTCTATTCCCTTATACTGATTCTAACATTAATGGGATATTGCGTACAATGTTCTAATGTTAAGATGTTGTAAGTACTCAGTTATTAAAAAAAACTGTTGTAAGTACTCACTGTGGTTTCAGCATGATGCTTGGTATATGGAATTTATAGTATTAATCTGATGCATTAGCCTTTCCAAATTAATTCAACTTGTCTGGATTTTACTTTCTTTTCTTCTGTCATCCTTAAGTTTCTTGCTTGTGTTTACTATGATGTACAAGAGAGTTGATGCCCGCCGAGTTCCATCTCTGAAGGATGTGCATCTCATTTTACCTAAACCAAGCACTCCAAGTAGCAAATCCCAAATGGAATGATGTTTCTTTTTCCTCTGGCAAGGTCGATTACTAGCTTGTGTTCCAAAAAGCACAGACATGTGACTACCTTTGAAACCCACTGAAGCATCTTATTTAGTTTTTCCAACGCTCAAGATAATGGTAATGCATTTATCTACAGGAACTTGTCTGGTTATTTTGCTTTTAGTTTATTGCACTCATGGGATGCGAAAGAACTAAATCAAGCAATTTGCAGGGTCAATATTGACTTACTATTTTCATTCAGGATGGTGACCAGATAAGGAACGAATTTTTGGTGCAGCTACTCAACTACATCAACAATGAAGCCGCACACAACATTCCGGATGTTTACGAGAATTCACTAGCCTTATTAGGAAATACTGGGATAATTTTTTGGCTCTATGCATATGACGAGTTGGTGATACATTAAGGCTGCATTTGGCTACTCAGTTTTTTTTAAGTATTTGGAGAATACTATGGCTTTCTCATAAACCAAAGTTTTCAAAAACTTTGAAGTGTTTGGCTTCAACAAATATCATAGCTTTATAAACCGTAGTATCTTCAATACCAAGGTTTTTTTGGTACTCCCTCCGTCCCAAAATTCTTGTCTTAGATTTGTCTAAATACGGATGTATCAAGTCATGTTTTAGTATTAGATTCATCCGTATCTAGACAAATGTAAGACAAGAATTTTGGGACGGAGGGAGTAGTATTTAAGAAAGAGGTCTTGACCACTTTTTTATTATCAAAAAAATGGTGGTTTTTAAAAACTGAAGAATTCATTGCCTAGGCTATTGAATAATGAGGTTTTCGATTACTATTGTTTTGAGAAAACTATGTTGCCAAACTTGGCCTAAAGTGTTTCTTGATTTGTAATAGTCTTTTGAGTGCAATCAAAATATCTTTATGTGTATGTTAATTCATACATATGTTTGTTATATTAGTCGAGACGTGCATTTGCACGTGTACACTTACTAGTCTAAATCTAAGGAGTAAAAAAGAAAGTTTTATTGCTTGCTTGCGATTGGTCCGTCACCACCTACCAGGGATTGGTCCCCGTCTCCGACTGATCCCAGCCGTCTGCGCCGATCTGATGGCTGGTGAAGATGTATTGTTTCAACCTTAATGCCTGGACAATACTACTCCCTCTGAGTGGGTCATGAATCTCAGATATTCCCGTAAAATTAATCGGCATGCATTAAATTAGGCAGATTACCGGAGCATTTTAGTCAGGCAATACTGCATGCTGCATGGATCAATAGACTTTAGGCCCTGTTTGGTTCATAAGTTCTAATTTTTTTTTTACTCCCAACTAAAAAGTCCCTATCTGTTTGGTTTCTCGGACTAAATATGGACTAAAAGACCATGTTACAACTAAAAGTCTCAAAAATACTCTCTCTCAGGGTCTTGTTTCATAAGTCCCAAATGCCCACGTTAAGTCCCTATAAGTCTCTCTTGTTTGGTTTAGATGGTATTAAAAGTGACCTTTTAAGTTCCTACACCAATAAGTCCCTGTAAATAAACACCCCCTTACTCCAAAAGACCAAGGATTGCCCGGATATGGTACTGCATGTAGGAGCCCAAAGACCGGGGCATTAACGAGTGGTTCAATCACTTATTATCTTGCAATTTAGGGTAAGTTAATAGGGACGAGACTTGCCTGCTCCCTTCCCGTACTCCCATCCGTGCTCCCGTGTACGTGGCTTGATTTGATTGGAAGAAAATAAGGCCCGGCCCCACCCTCTGAAAATCAGGGGGGGAGATGGTTAGATTAGAAAAAAAAAGAAAAAATGACAGCCGTAGGATGAAGTGGGAGCACGGATGGGAGCATGGGAAGGGAGCAGGCAAGCCGGATCCAGTTAATAGGACTCGTCTTGGTTGCAGCGAAGTGGTTGATCCCACTCGTCCGCACAGATCTGACGACCAGATCCATCAATCTTGCGCTGATGAGTACTAGTACATAGTTTAACTACATGATTCTCTGTGCGTTGCTGCGAGAATATATGGTAAAAAAATAAGCATTGATGATTATGTAAAATGATAATTTTGATGATCAGAAACTCTTTCGGTCACAGTGTATAATGTTATGAGTTAAAGGGGAAAGAGCAATTTACTTTTCACTGTCCAGTACATTTGTACGTGCAGATGCTAACAATGGGAATTCTGCACCAACCAAAGTTTGGAAGTATATTATCAAAGACTTGGTTGTTACATACTTCCCAAATGCACCAATGCACCAAGTCTCCAAATAGCAATTTCCATGGCAAATAGTTTATTTATCTATTTTTTAACAATCTTCTCCCTCCAATAATTTGGTTGCCTTTTCTCCATTAGCATTGCAAGGCAAATGGAAAAACCAAGAAAAATACAGCCATATTCCTTGACATGAGCACTTGAGCCGAGGGAAAATTTCCAAAGCAAATTGAAATGGATTAGGAACTTGAGAGGTGCCCATCAGCTATTTGCAATCTTTCAATGTTGGAAAAAGTGCAGGTATTCGCTCCACTTGTTTGATCAGGAGAGCCCTCAACTTTTAATATGTCCGCCAAAAGACTAAGGCACACCATGGAATCAAGAGCCCTGCTGAATAGGTACAGTAGATGTCAATAAGGAAGCTCGCACTTATACAAAATACTCCCAATATGCAATCCCAATACAAAATATAGCAATAGATGTATTACTATTCCCAACAAAAAGATAGATCACATGATGTCATGACATGGGAGGAAAAAAGACGGATGCATCAAGTAGCAGGGTAAGAAGACAACCCACTTTTTATTTTTTGCATTTATTCTCAGCATAGATGAATTATACAATTAAAAAAAATACTGCCATGAGATGGTACATAAAAGATCCCTTGCTAGACCGCGACAAAATTGTAAGTGAGTGTAATAAACATGGTCACAAAGCTGATGGCACCTAGATTGGTAATGGCCTATTCGCAAAGGAGAACACCTCAATGGCGTGGTTATTTAAAGTATTTCATGAAGATTTGCCCCACGCTACTCACAATAAGAAGGGAACATCACTTGGTGATGCCAAATCATTTTAGAGCAAACGGAATATGAAGATTTGAGCACCCACTTCACTACTCTGGCAAAATTTGGGTCATTCCCAAAATCAACTTGAGAAAAAGAAAAACGGAATCATCTAGTGAGTCTTCACCACCAACAAAAATGAAATCGTGTACGTTTTGATACAAATGTCTGTACGAATATACCAGCAAACTTCAACAAATTGATATACTGAACAAAGCATTGTAAATGGAAAATCAGGATATGATCTAGAATCCCATATCTTCAAAAGAACTCGACAATGCTGCAAAAATAAACATTGTTGGAACTGAAGTTTCCTTAGAGGAAAACAAAACATATCTTACCATCATAGTGCAGCATGAAGTATTTTTCAAGCATAAAGCAACCATTGGTTGTCAATGATATACCCACACATGGTGTTAAATAACAAGACATTAATGCACTTTTAATATGTAATCCATGTATGCATCTGTTGGGATGGCAGTATAGATCTCAAAGTTTGTCCGCACAGTGCCAAAGCATGAGTGGTATTACATCAGATTCACTGATTTATATCTTCAATATCTCAAATAAAAGTTGTCATGTGGCCAAAGCCCCCAGCCAACTTCATGAAAAAGAGAACGGATCTGTGACAACACTGAAATAATCATACTGGTATGCATCAGCAATCCTATAATTATGATACAACACATGTGCTTTTGAGATCAATATAATGCAAGAGGGAATGTCAGATTAAGCTTTGCATGTCCTGGCAAGCATGACACAATTTTGGAGCGAAGGTGCAGACACCAACCTGATGTTGAAGACTATAGGAGCGATGCCACTCCAATTTTTGCGGGAGCACAAGAAGTCGCCGAGAGGCGGCGGCGGCAGCGCTTTCTGGGCAGCAAGGAGGTGGTGGAGATCGTCCTCCAGGAGGCGGAGTCCTCGAGGTGGCCGGAGTTGGGCACCTCAAGCCTGCAGCATGGTGGTCATGCACCGGACCTCCCTCCCCCTACGGTCCTACCTCTGCCGCCCCACCCCTCGCCATCTCCCCCAGATCAGATGGAGCCGTAGGTGAGGTGACCTCCTGATCAACGATGCGATGGAGGTCGCTCCGTAGAGGTCCTCTCGCGCCAGGAGACCTTCCCCGCCCTCGCCGCCGGCCGAAGCCGCCGGGGCAAAGCCCCTTGCGGTGGCTGGCGGCGGGCCCCCTCTCTCCTCCGCTTGGGGGTGGCTAGTGCGGGGCGGCCTTCTCTGCCGGCGGCGGCGGGCGTGCGTGGGGCTCGGCGGTGCGACGGCGGTGGCTCCCGACGGCGGCGTTCTTGCGGCGACGTGGTGGGCGGCGGCGGCGGCGCGGCGGCTACGTGCCCGTGGTGGCGGCGGTGGCTCAGATCTGGCCATGGGCTGCAGCGGGCGTGTTCTGGGGGCCCTTCTCTACGGGCTTCGGCTCGGCCTCCCTCTCCTCTCGATCGGGGCTGGAGGTGGGCTGGTGTTGGTTGAGGTGGGGGGCGTGTCGGCCGGATCTGACGCGATTTTTTAGGCCGGCGGCGCGGGTTGGGGCAGCGGTCGGGCGTGGCTGTTGCTCCGGCCGTGGGCGGCGGCACGGGGAGGTCATGGGTGGCCTCCGGTGGTGCGGCGGCTACATGGTGGCTGGCGGCTCTGCCCGCGACGGCGGTCGGCTTCTCCGGCGTCAGCTCGTCTACGGTCGGGCCGTTTCGACCTTCGCTTCCTCTCCTCGTCGGTCGGGCTCTACTTACATCGAAGGGCTGGCCCGCTCCCAGCTGCAGTCCATCGCCCGTCTCGCGCCCGGTGTCGCAGGACCGAGCTCGTCTCGTGCCCGGCAGCAGGACCGAGCTCGTCTAACGTCCGGCCGCAGGTCGAGCTCGTCTCGCACCCGGTGCAGCAGGACGGGTCGATTGAGGCCAATTTTGGCCGACCTTTTGGGTCTCGGCGCTGGGGGTCGCCCAGGGGTGTGAAAGGCGCGGCCTTTCCACTCATCTCTTTGGTTGGGGTAGCGACGGGTCTCGGGTGAGGTGGTGTCAAGGTCTTGGATGCCGGGGCGGCGGCCTTGGTGGTGGTAGCGTTGTGCTCTTGGGCAGAGCCTGTTGCTTGGTGCTGCCTGGTGACCATGGCCGTGTGGGCAGCATGGTGGTTGGGGTGTGGCGTTCGGTTGCGATGAGTGTTAGCTGGGGTAAAAACCTTCTCTATCTTCGGTCGGACCGGCGGCGGCGTAGCGCGTTACCTTCTTGAAGGCATCGTCACGGCTCTCATCGGTCATTGTGTTTCTCCAGAGGAAAGTCTGACCCCCGGGTCGGGCGGTGGCGGCGCGTTGGCGTCGTAACCTTCTTGGAGGCGCCGCCTTGGAGCTCACGGTTCGTCATATGCGGCTTCATCTCTTCGCGGTGGCGTGTTCACGGTGGAGGACCCTGGTTGCTCTTATAGTGGTAGGGGTGGTGTTGCTGCGCTCAGCACCTATGTATCATGTCTTGGGTGTGTGCGTGTGTTGTCGTCGGATGCGTTTGTACTTGGGCTGTGGTTGATCATTGCATTATATATAAAGCGGGGCGAAAGCCTTTTTCGATAAGAAGAGGTGGCGGACAGGGTGCCTCTGCTCGAGACGCATGGACTGGAAGAACACCGGAGCGGTCGGCTGTAGCCTGCAGGGCATCGATGGTGCGTGGGTAGTTATTGAGGGCATCGCCCGTTCTGCTACCAGGAAGAGGTCGATGGATGGGCTTCTCTTGGGCTTCTCTTTAGCAGTTATTACGCCGCCTCATCAGTTACGGAAGCCCAACGAGGCTCGCTTCTGCTGCCAGCATGATTTTGTTACCCCTAAAAACAAAACCAACACGACTTGTTGAAAACATATGCTGATGTGGTGAGCTGGCAAGTGAAGATAAATAATAGTGGCTGACGTGGCAATGCTGCCGAGTTGGATAGCTTGCATGTCTAGAGAAATAAGGTAGTGGCGATGAACTATTTAGGTATTATAGATTATAGATTATAGATATCACTAGTATAAAACAGGGCATTTGTCCCGGTTGGTGAGGCCCTTTTGTCCCGGTTCATGAACCGGGACTAAAGGGTCATTACTAATGCCTCCCCCCTTTAGTCCCGGTTCTAACACGAACCGGGCCAGATGGGCCTCCACGTGGCCACTGCGAGCAGCCCAGGCAAGGGGGCCTTTGGTCCCGGTTGGTGACATGAACCGGGACCAAAAGGCTTCCACGTGTCAGCAGCTGGCTGGAGCTGAGGTTTTTCTTTTTTTTTAAAAAAAAAGTGGCTGGTTTAGGGGTTTTGGGGGTTAATTTTAGGTTGTTATTAGCTAGCTAATAGAGAGAAGTGTCCTCTCTTATATCTTCGTCCTTGGTTTACCAACGCTACTGCTATGTTCATTTCACACGCTGATATATAATAACTCATGCATGCTCGCATCATACATCATCATATATAATAACAAGTCCTACTAATCATGCATCATCATACAACTTCTACTCGTTATTATAATAACAAGTCATACGATCATCATCCTCATAGTCATCGAACCCAACCATACATAATTGTTTTTAGCACATGATCATCAGTATCAGGTAGGACCTAAACACCCTTAAGGTAAAATAGCATAAAACAATATAGACCCTGACTCTCCATTATGAAGAATGGAGATCATCCTGTCTCCAATTCTTGCGCTTTGCCTCCTTTTGCTTCCAAGAAGCTCCTTACGACTGTCCATACATTTTTTCCATTCTTTGATTGTCATGTCTCCACTTCTTTTAGGAATCCAATATGGACAGTTGAGATTAGTAGGACGACCTGGTTGTATGTTCAAAACATCAAGGCGACCGTGCGTATACATCAGATGAGGCACACAATCATTCGGGATTATCTGTTAAAAACATAGTAATAACTTCGTAGTTAGCAATGATGTACTAGTTTTAGAAGTATTTAAAAAGATGCAGGGATGTAGTAATAGTTAAAAATCTTACCAGGGTATCTCCATGGTAGTTACCGTAGTTCAACACGTGCACTAGTGGCACGTATTGACCATAATGTTGAGGAGTTCCATTGTAGACATTGTAATTCTCAAGATCAGTACAAAATGCGATCAGATGATTTTTCTCCTTATAAGTTAATTCGGAGCCATCAGTGTAGTGGGTTTTGTCAACCTTCTTCCGCACATTCTTTGAAGAATGAAAATAATCTGTCAACTATTTTGAAATAAACAATGTAAATTGCTTAATAACTATGCTAAGCTCACATGGGGGAAGAATTGGAGGTGTATCCACAAGGACCCAAATGCCCATATTGTCTTGCTGGATTGTAGGATCACCAAGATCCATGGTGACAAGCATATCCTCATCAAAACCATACATCTTGCAAAGTGCTTCCCAATTTTTGCAACCAAAAATGGGTTACACTCTCAGCATTGTACAACTTTACTTCAAAATCCACACCATGATGGGTCCTTAGGAGAATTTTTTTGGTTTCCATACTTTCATGGTCTTCAAAACCCGTCCTCTCCAAGACATAGCGTCTTGCATAGCATGGGATAAGCTAGTCGAATTTTAAAAGATGAAAAATACACATTGAAATAGTTGAAGTCGTGCTTAATTACCAAAAAAAATATTGTCGTCGTTGTGTACCGTATAAACATCGAAGGTCTCCTCGAGCTTAATGCTGAAGCGCCGATCTTCGTCCAGCTCAATGAACCTATCGCACATACCTCGGTCGCCGTGGCAGCAGTCGCACTCCCCCGGACGGTTTTCGTCGTCCGAGTACGACATTTCCGGTCTAAGTTCATAATTCAAATATTAAACTTGTACAATTATATATATGTACTAAAAAACCTAAATTAGATCATTATTATTAATCAGGGGTTGACTATCGGTGATAGTACACAGCTCCTCCTTTCATTCCCGGGTGCATTATTACACCAAATTGTCTAGCACACGGAATGAAGGAGAAGCTACCCCCATGACAACGTGGATGATGGAGGGGGCTCCTAGATTTCTGCATAGAGTGCTCTTCAATTTAGCATTCAAAGTAGGAGTACTTTTCCAATATGAGCATTCAATAAGCAAAACCAAATCGTAAAATAAAATAGTATTCAAATTAGCATGCATTCAAATTATAACCAAAAGTACATCATCACTTGTGTACGTACATCATCGAATACTTCTCGAATACTATCATACATATAGCATTGCTAATTAATACAGCTAGAACCGTAGCGCCCGAAAGGTATCGTCGCGGGCGGTGGACACCCAAAGATAAGGAATGATCACAGGATCATAGCTCTAGTGAGATCCCTGAAAAACCTGCCAGGTATTGTCGAACCTGCCCTCCAACGCAACCATGTAGCGACGGACGTGCTCGTCCTCCTCGCTGACACGGTGATGTACCACCTCCGCGGTGTCCGGAAGCCTCGGCACCGTCACTGGCCCACGCGACCGCCACCAAACAAGGATCGGGTCAACAACGTGCTGCCTCCTCACCAACCTACGTCCCCCAGAAGGTAGCACCTCCCAATACCAGCCCGGCGGAGCCCAGTCCCGAACATGGCCTTGATCAAGCAGGCCTCCACCACCGAGTCAACAACGACGAGGATGCGGGATAGGCATCGTCGACGTCGATGCGGGAACTACTTCTATATATAGTTAAATAAAGTAGTTTTATTAATTAAATCAACTAGTTCAACTACTAAGCACTTACTATAAATAAATAAAGTAGTACTTACTAAAAATAAACTACTTCTATATATAGTAAAATAAATTGGTTTATTAAATCAACTAGCTAGTTCAACTATATATGAAGCACTTACTATAAATAAAATAAAGTAGTACTTGTTAAAAATAAACTAGTTTAACTATAGTTCTATTATTTTTCTAACTAATTAAATTAAACACTTTCTCTTATTATTTTTCTTTTTCCTCTATTCTAAATATGAACATAGTCATAAATGACTTTGATCATGCACAATTTTCCTATACATACACAATATGAACATATACATAAATTGAGAAAGAAAAATATATGAACAAAAAAATCATTAAAATTCTATGAACAAAATTACAACAGAAAAAAATCATAAAAGTTCTTTGAACAGAAAAAAATCATAAAAAATTGACATATTCGATCTTTGCATATATACGAACATACAAACATGCATATTCAACAATAATATTACCAAAAAAATCTATTAACAGAAAAAAATCTAACAAAATATGAACAAATTACACAATATGAAAAAAAATCTATGAACTACACATCTAAATTACTATACATCTAACAAAAAAATCTATGAACTACAAAAAAAATCTAACAAAAAAATTTCTCACGGGATGGCCACGGCGTGAGGGGCGCAGCGAGGGCGACAGACAGGGGACGACAACAGCGACCGCGACGGTGACGGGGCGGCGCGGGACGACGCGGGGCGGCGACGGCGTCGGGGCGGGGCGGCGACGGCGCGGGGCGACGATGGCACGGGGCG
>NC_041391.1:697661055-697683899 GCF_002162155.2 Triticum dicoccoides | reverse complement strand
CGGGGCGGCGACGGCGTCGGGGCGGCGCGAGACGGCGCGGGGCGACGACGGCGACGGCGAGGCGGAGACGGGCAACCTGGCATCGTCGGGCGTGGGGAAGAAGGAACTGAACCAAATTTTCACGAGTGTTGCTTATATAGGCAAAGCATTGGTCCCGGTTGTTGCCACGAACTGGGACTAATGCACCCCTTTAGTCCCGGTTGGTGCCACCAATCGGGACCAATGGGCCCTGCACAACGGCGTGGTGGTGAGAGTTTAGTCCCACCTCGCTAGCTGAGAGAGAACCGCACCTGTTTATAAGGTGCGATGCGCCAACCCTCTCGAGCTCCTCTAAAGCAGGCTTTCGGGCCTAATCTGTCTCTATGTGCCTGTGGGCCTACTGGGCTTACTACGGGCCTGAATCCTGGCCCATTGTTGGGTTTCTAGTCGCATTCAGGCCATGGGGGCCCAGTAGGAGGCATTTTTTTGTTTTTTTGTTTTCTTTACTTATTGTTGCTATTTTTATTTTTTTCCCAATTTTTGTTTTTATTTTATAAAAATTATAAACTTTCTGTTAGTGCCATTAGTTTTCAAAATTGAAAATACTTTTTTTGTATTTTTGTTTTCTTTCTTGCTTTATTTATTTTATTTTGTTTCTACTTACAACAAAAATTTTCAGAACCTAAAGTCTCATGTGGATTCATGCCACGAACCGGTACTAAAAGGTGCTCGTGGGGCCCCAGCCTTAAAACATGTACCAAATAAAATGTCTTTGTAACAGCCTTAGAACTGGTACTAAAGAAATCAACTAAAAAGCTTTTATAAACCTCTAATATTATTGAAACTAAAATTATATATAATTTTGTTACAAACTTTAATAGCAAAAAGAATTATCATAAAAGAAAATAAATAAGTAATTAGAATTTAGTTCAAAACATTAAAAGCAAAAAGAATTATCATAAAAGAAAATAAATAAGTAATTAGAATTTTGTTACAAACTTTAATAGCAAAAAAAATATCATAAAAGAAAATAAATAAGTAATTATAATTTTGTTCAAAACATTAAAAGCAAAAAGAATTATCATAAAAGAAAATAAATAAGTAATTAAAATTTTGTTACAAACTTTAATAGCAAAAAAAATTATCGTAAAAGAAAATAAATAAGTACTTATTGTCGCTATTTTTATTTTTTTCTAATTTTTTTGTTTTGTTTTCTGCATTATTTAACCCTTGGTGGTTCGAGCCACCAACCGGAACCAATGGTGTTGGGCCAGGAGTGGGGCCCATTAGTCCTGGTTCGTCCCACCAACCGGGACCAAAAGGTCTAGACGAACCGGGACCAATGGCCCACGTGGCCCGGCCGCCCCCCGGAGCTCACGAACCGGGTCCAATGCCCCCATGCGTCCCGGTTCTTAACTGAACCGGGACTAATGGGCTGACCCGGCCTGGACCTTTGCCCCCTTTTCTACTAGTGTATGCCTACACATCAAAACATGCACGCACACACCTTTTCCTTTCTTGAAGTTCTTTTTTGTTTTTTGCGGTGTAAAGAGATTATCAAGGAGGCTTGTTAGCCTTAGAAAGGTTTACAACAAAGTCTTGCTCCGAGCACAGCCACACTGCAGTGCAGGGTCCATACACGGCGAGCGCGTGACCAACCTTATATATTCTGCAAACGACTAATAAGTGTAAACGAAATGTCCCTATGAGCATCTTCTACTACTCTCCAGATCTCCTCAACGAGTACCCGGTGATGTGATCTACCTTCAGTTTGTGCTAGCAACATAGACACTCCTTCGGCACAGTCAAGCTTCATCATAATGGGCAGGTTCGACTGGTGTAGAGCTAGCTCCAGGCCCTCTCTGCAGGCAGCTAGCTCTGCCTCTAGGTCATTATCGCATGTAAGGAT
This sequence comes from Triticum dicoccoides, assembly GCF_002162155.2. NCBI lineage: Eukaryota > Viridiplantae > Streptophyta > Magnoliopsida > Poales > Poaceae > Triticum > Triticum dicoccoides. Next base: position 697,682,011 of record NC_041391.1, on the reverse strand, counting down.
TTTTTCTACAAGCAGTATAGATGATGTCGCCTCTCTCATCGTGAAGAACCATGACCCTCCAGCCTCTCCGATCGAAGGGGCATGAATACCATCTGTGTTGAGCTTAGCCCATCCCGATGGAGGATGAATCCAATGTAGCTCTTGCTTGGGCGCTTTGCTTAGATGTGACACGGCGAGTAGGCGTTGGACGGGGGCACGGCATGGCATATGGCGCAGGCCCGGTCCGGGGGGGGAGGAGGAGGGGGAGGGGCGGTGAACGGGGCGATCTCCCCGGGCCCCCGACGGCAGAGGGCCCCCCGATCAGGTGCGTGTTATATATGTACTCGGGGCCTTGCCAGAGTGGCGACGTGAATAGAGGGCGGATTGAGATAGGGCAGTTAAAAAAGAATATGCATCTGGTGAGGAAAGAAAAAAAATGAGACAATGAACTAATATAGTTAGAGCGAGGATACACTGATAATTTTTTGGGGACCCTCATAAGTGCCACACACGTGACACTTATTATTTGTTTTTTCTAAGAGCAATATGAGGAGTTGAAGAAATCCAGCCATGACATTTGTTTTGACTGGGCTACTAGCCTTAATCGAGAAGACAAGCGCAGAACGGCAGCCAACAGATGAAAACAATGTAAGTGATTATGAGCACATATTTAATTCATCTTGTATAGAATCTGCTAGTTTAGACACAAAACATTTTTTTATGGATATCTATGATCCAAAAATGGGGATATCTTAATAATTAACAAATAAAGGGAAATAATAGTGGAGAAGGTGGCCAACATTTGATATAAACATATATTAATTATTATTTTGATATTTATATTAAGAGGACCTTGGTTATAGTTTCGCCCAGGACCCCCAAAATCTCAGGACCGGCCCTGGTTGCAGGTGTGGTCCAAAGAGATCACCTTGATCAGCTGCATGCTTCCTCAGCGCCGGTGTCCCGGCACACAGCAGCAGACTAGAGACGAGAGAGCACACCGTCCCGGCCGTACGGCGAGCTCGTCGTTCATGCCTGGGGCGGGTCGTCGGGAAGAGAAGATCCGGGAACGACTTGGACAAAAGATGAAAGGTGTGGCCTTTCAAAGGTTTTGTCGATCAGATGAAGACGAAGACGTAGATGAGGCGAGAGCCGAGAGGAGCTCGTCGGTGGATGGCAGGCATAAAGAGCCTCGTCGACGACGTTGGAGCGCCATGCAGCTCTGAACGTTTGGCATGACATGACACGACACTCCCGACACACAAAATCTTCTATACCATCTTCAAAACTATCCAAAAGAAAGGAGATCCCGTCGCCTAGCCACAGCGCCCTCCCGAGTCGCCCTCGTGTGGCAGCCGGGAGGCTCCCAGATCCCATCGCCTAGGCTCCCCTCTCCTCCTCCTTCTTCCTCGCTGCTGCATGAGGGTGTGGCAGGGAGAAGCCTTGCCGTCACCGGCGGTCGCGGGGACTCGGGGCCCTCCCGCTGGTGAGGGGCTGGCGCGCACCTATTCCATTGTTTGATGATGAAACCAAGGAAAATGTTAAAACACGTTTTGGTTGGTTTCTTTGATGATGAAAAACGTGACGCGGGTGGAGCAACGTGAAAGGAAGGAAGACCTTTCCTTTCCTTTCGATCGAGGACGGCGTAGCGTAGCTTACGTGAAAACGCTAAACTCGGTATTTTATCGATTCAATTCGAACCCATGAATGGAACGCGTGTACAGCCGGTTAGTCTGTCTCGAAGCCGCAAGTGCCTCCTTTCCGTTTTCAGCCGCAGCGAGCAGTCTTGCGTCTTCTTTCTTCGCTCTATCGATACGCTACCCCGGCCCGTCGATAGCAATATAGTGACATGGTCGTCACCCTCCCGTTCCACGAGAAATGACAGCAAACACATTGCTATATTATATTATAGTGTCCTGGATGCCAACTAAAAATATGACTAACAAAAATAGATCAATTTAAGCAAAAACATCATCTAGCCAACTTAGTATCATCGTGTTGTGCAACTTTCTAAATCATATATACAACTACAGATTATTATATGTGCAAATACAACTATTGGAAAATCTACTCAGGCAAAAAAGCACTCGTGATAATCAACCAAGATTGAAGGTTGTGCAGCCGTGCAGGAACTAATTTTTTTTATTAGCATTCAGGTGAGCACCTTGTCCGTAAGCTCTGAACAGGACGATCTTGCCTGGCAATTCCGCGGGCAGTAGGTACAAGAGCTCAGCGCCAAAGATGCCGGGCACCATAACTCCATGAGCAGCAGCGTGTGCACACCAATGGACTTGCACAGCTGCACCAGCAGTGGCAGAAACACCATGGGGGTGCGTCCATGGCAAACACAACCGCGCCGCTGCGCTCCGACCGGTTTGGGAGAATTTTGTCTGGCTTCATGCCTCGCCGGGAGGAGTAGCAGGGCGTAGGGTGGCCCGCAGGCGTGAGTTCCACGGCGGCTCTGGCTCCAGCTCATAGAAAGAGGGCGGAGGAGGTGGCGGCACTGCTAGTCCAGCCCATTAGCTGACCTACTCTCCAGGTTTCTCCGGTTGGCCGCCTCGGCTTGGCCTCCGGCCAGGGCACACTGCTTCCTCGCCGGATTCGATGGAGATGAAGAAAAGATGATAAGGATAAGCCTTTGTTTTTTCAGGAGAGAAAGTAAGGGAGCGATTGGTTCACACACCGGCTTTGTCGGATAGCGCACGAGCCAACCATGTCTCGCCCCGACCAGGAAACACCTGGCGGTCGTGGGCCACACGATGCGCTCGCATTGAGCGGTCCAAGCGCGGCCGCTCGGTTCTGCAAAATCGTGCACGTGTACCATGAAGTATTTGGGTTTATCGATTCGAATCAAATCCACAAATGGAACACGTCTACAGTCGGTCGGTCTATCTCAAAGCCCCACGTACCTCCTTTCTGTTTCAGGCCACATTGAGCAGTCCTGAGTCTTCTTTCTACGCTCTATCGATACCCTAGCCAGGCCGGTCGATAGCGATATAGTGTCATGGTGGTCACCCCACGCGTTCCACGAGAAATGACATCAAACACATTGCTATATTATATTATAGTGTCATAGATGCCAACTAAAAATATGACTGACAAAAATAGATCAATTTAAGCAAAAACATCATCTAGCCAACTTAGTATCATCGTGTTGTGCAACTTTCTAAATCATATGTACAACTACAAACTATTATATGTGTAACTACAACTATTGGATAATCTACTCAGGCAAAAAAGCACTCATGATAATCAACCAAGACTGAAGGTTGTGCAGCCGTGCAGGAACTAATTTTTATTATTAGCATTCATGTGAGTACCGTGTCCGTAAGCTCTGAATAGTACGACGTCGCCTGGCGATTCGGCGGGCAGTAGGTACAAGAGCTGAGCGCCAATAATGCTGGGCACCATTACTCCATGAGCAGCAGCGTCTGCACACCAATGGACTTGCACAGCTCCACCAGCAGCAGCAACAACACCATGGGGGTGCGTCCAAGGAAAAACGCGACCGCGCCGCTGCGGTCCAACCGGTTTGGGAGAATTTTGTCTGGCTTCATGCCTCGCCAGGAGGAGTAGCGGGGCGTAGGGTGGCCCCCATGTGTGAGTTCCATGCCGGCTCTGGCTCCAGCTCATAGAAAGAGGGCGGAGGAGGTGGCGGCACTGCTGGTTCGGCTCCTTGGCTGACCTGCTCTCCAGGTTTCTCCGGTTTGCCGCCTCGGCTTGGCCTCCGGCCGGGGCACACTGCTTCCTCGCCGGATTCGATGGAGACGATGAAAAGATGATAAGCCTTTGTTTTTTCAGGAAAGAAAGTAAGGGAGCGATTGGTTCACACTGGCTTTGTCGGATAGCGCAGGAGCCAACCACGTTTCGCCCCGACCAGGAAACACCTGGCAGTCGTGGGCCACACGATGCACTCGCAATGAGCGGTCCAAGCGCGGCCGTTCGGTTCAGCAAAATCGTGCGCGTGCACCATGAAGTATTTAGGTTTATCGATTCGATTCGAATCCACGAATGGAACGCGTGTACATTCGGTCGGTCTGTCTCAAAGCCACACGTGCCTCCTTTCCGTTTCCGGCCACAGCGAGCAGTCCTGAGTCTTCTTTTTGTGCTCTATCGATACGCTAGCCAGGCCGTCGGTAGCGATATAGTGTCATGGTGGTCACCCACAAGTTCCACGAGAAATGACAGTAAACACATTGCTATATTATATTATAGTGCCATGGATTCCAACTTAAAATATGACTGACAAAAATAGATCAATTTAAGCAAAAGCATCATCTAGCCAACTTATTATCATTGTGTTGTGCAACTTTCTAAATCATATATACAACTACAAACTATTATATGTGCAACTACAACTATTGGATAATCTACTCGGGCAAAAAAGCACTCGTGATAATCAACCAAGACTGAAGGTTGTGCAGCCGTGCAGGAACTAATTTTTTTATTAGCATTCAGGTGAGCACCATGTCTGTAAGTTGTGAACAGGACGACGTTGCCTGGCGATTCGGCGGGCAGTAGGTACAAGAGCTGAGCGCCCATGATGCTGGGCACCATTACTCCATGAGCAGCAGCGTGTGCACACCAATGGACTTGCACAGCTCCACCAGCAGCGGCAACAACATCATGGGGGTGCGTCCAAGGCAAAACACAACCGCGCGCTGCGGTCCAGCCGGTTTGGGAGAATTTTGTCTGGCTTCATGCCTCACAGGGAGGAGTAGCGGGGCGTAGGGTGGCCTTCAGGTTTGAGTTCCATGGCAGCTTCGGCTCCAGCTCATAGAAAGAGGGCGATGGAGGTGGCGGCACTGCTAGTCCGGCTCCTTGGCTGACCTACTCTCCAGGTTTCTCTGGTTGGCTGCCTTGGCTTGGCCTCCGGCCGGGGCACACTGCTTCCTCGCCGGATTCGATGGAGACGATGAAAAGACGATAAGGATAAGCCTTTGTTTTTTCAGGAGAGAAAGTAAGGGAGCGATTGGTTCACACTGGCTTTGTCGGTAGCGCATGAGCCAACCACGTTTCGCCCCGACTAGGAAACACCCGGCGGTCGTGGGCCGCACGATGCGCTCGCAATGAGCGGTCCAAGCGCGGCCGTTCGGTTCAGCAAAATCGTGTGCGTGCACCATGAAGTATTTAGGTTTACCGATTCGATTCGAATCCATGAATGGAATGCGTGTATAGTCGGCCGGTGTGTCTCGAAGCCGCACGTGCCTCCTTTCCGTTTCCGGCCACAACGAGCAGTCCTGAGTCTTCTTTCTGCGCTCTATCGATATGCTAGCCAGGCCCGTCGATAGCGATATAGTGTCATGGTGGTCACCCATGCGTTCCACAAGAAATGATAGCAAACACATTGCTATATTATATTATAGTGTCATGGATGCCAACTAAAAATATGACTGACAAAAATTGATCAATTTAAGCAAAAACGTCATCTAGCAAACTTAGTATCATCGTGTTGTGCAACTTTCTAAATCATATATACAACCACAAACCATTATATGTGTAACTACAACTATTGGATAATCTACTCATGCAAAAAAGCACTCGTGATAATCAACTAAGACTGAAGGTTGTGCAGCCGTGCAGGAACTAAATTTTTTTCTTAGAATTCAGGTGAGCACCTTGTCCATAAGCTCTGAACAGGACGGCGTTGCGTGGCGATTGGCGGGCAGTAGGTACAAGAGCTGAGCGCCAATAATGCCGGGCACCATGACTCCATGAGTAGCAGCGTGTGCACACCAATGGACTTGCACAGCTCCACCAGCAGCGGCAGCAACACCATGGGGGGCGTCCAGGGAAAACACGACCGCACCGCTGCGGTCCAACCGGTTTGGGAGAATTTTGTTTGGCTTCACGCCTTGCCGGGAGGAGTAGCGGGGCATAGTGTGGCCCTCAGGCGCCCTCAGGCGTGAGTTCCATGGCGGCTCCGGCTCCAGCTCATAGAAAAAGGGCAGAGGAGGTGGCGGCACTACTGATCCGGCTCCTTGGCTGACCTGCTCTCCAGGTTTCTCCGGTTAGCCTCCTCGGCTTGGTCTCCGGCCGGGGCACACTGCTTCCTCGTGCGGATTCGATGGAGATGATGAAAAGATGATAAGGATAAGCCTTTGTTTTTTCAGGAGAGAAAGTAAGAGAGCGATTGATTCACACCGGCTTTGTCGGATAGCGCATGAGCCAACCACGTCTCGACCTGACCAGGAAACACCTCGCGGTCGTGGGCCGCACGATGCGCTCGCAATGTGCGGTCCAAGCGCGGCCACTAGGTTCAGCAAAATCATGCACGTGCACCATGAAGTATTTAGGTTTATCGATTCGATTGGAATCCACGAATGGAACGCGTGTACAGTCGGTCGGTCTGTCTCGAAGCCCCACGTGCTTCCTTTCCGTTTCCAGCCACAGCGAGCAGTCTTGAGTCTTCTTTATGCGCTCTATCGATACGCTACCACGGCCCGTCGATAGTGATATAGTGTCATGGTCGTCACCCTTGCATTCCACGAGAAATGGCAGCAAACACATTGCTATATTATATTATAGTGTCATGGATGCCAACTAAAAATATGACTGACAAAAATAGATCAATTTAAGCAAAAACATCATCTAGCCAACTTAGTATCATCGTGTTGTGCAATTTTCTAAACCATATATATAACTACAGACTATTATATGTTCAACTACAACAATTGAATAATCTACTCAGGCAAAAAAGCACTCGTGATAATCAACCAAGACTGAAGGTTGTGCAGTTGTGCAGGAACTAAATTCTTTTATTAGCATTCAGGTGAGAACCATGTCTGTAAGCTTTGAACAGGACGAGGTTGCCTGGCAATTCGGCGGGCAGTAGGTACTAGAGCTGAGCGCCAATGATGCCGGGCACCATGACTCCATGAGAACCAGCGTGTGCACACCAATGGACTTGCACAGCTCCACCAGCAGTGGCAGCAACACCATGGGGGTGCGTCCAAGGCAAACACGACCGCGCCGCTGCGGTCCGACCGGTTTGGGATAACTTCGTCTGGATTGATGCCTCGTCGGGAAGAGTAGCGGGGCGTAGGGTGGCCCACAAGCGTGAGTTCCATGGCGGCTCCGGCTCCAGCTCATAGAAAGAGGGCGGAGGAGGTGGCGGCACTGCTGGTCCGGCTCCTTGGCCGACCTGCTCTCCAGGTTTCTCTGGTTAGCCGTCTCAGCTTGGCCGCCGGCCGGAGCACATTGCTTCCTCGCTGGATTCAATGGAGACAATGAAAAGATGATAAGGATAAGCCTTTGTTTTTTCCAGGAGAAAATGTAAGGAAGTGATTGGTTCACACCGGCTTTGTAGGATAGTGCACGAGCCCACCACGTCTCGCCCCGACCAGGAAACACCTGGCGGTCGTGGGATTCGTGATGCGCTCGCAATGAGCGGTCCAAGCGCGGCCGTTCGGTTCGGCAAAATCATGCGCGTGCACCATGAAGTATTTAGGTTTATCGATTCGATTTGAATCCACGAATGGAAGCACCTAAAGTCAGTTGGTTTGTCTCCAAGCCGCACGTGCCTCCTTTCCATTTCCACTCGCAGCGAGTAGTCTTGAGTTTTCTTTATGCGCTCTATCGATACGCTACCCCGGCCCGTCGATAGCGATATAGTGTCATGGTTGTCACCCTCGTGCTCCAGAGACATGACAGCAAACACATTGCTATATTATATTATAGTGTCATGGATACCAATTAAAAATATGAGTGGCAAAAATAGATCAATTTAAGCAAAAATATCATCTAGCCAACTTATATCATCGTGTTGTGCAACTTTCTAAATCATATATACAACTACAGACTATTATATGTGTAACTACAACTATTGGATAACCTACTCATGCAAAAAAGCACTCGTGATGATCAACCAAGACTAAAGGTTGTGCAGCCGTGCAGGAACTAAATTTTTTTGTTAGCATTCAGGTGAGCACCATGTCCGTAAGCTTTGAACGGGACGACGTTGCCTGGCAATTCGGCGGGCATTAGGTACAAGAGCTGAGAGCCAATGATGCCGGGCACCATGACTCCATGAGCAGCAGCGTGTGCACCAGCAGCGGCAGCAAGACCATGGGGGTGTGTCCAAGGCAAACATGACCACGCCACTGTGGTCCGACTGGTTTGGGATAAATTTGTCTGGCTTCATGCCTCGTCGGGAGGAGTAGCGGGGTGTAGGTTGGCCCTCAGGCATGAGTTCCATGGCAGCTCTGGCTCCAGCTGATAGAAAGAGGGTGGCGGAGGTGGCGGCACTGCTTGTCCGGCTCCTTGGCTGACCTGCTCTCCAGGTTTCTCCAGTTAGCCGTCTCAGCTTGGCCTCCCGGAGGAGGGAGGGTGGGCACACTGCTTCCTCACCGGATTCGATGGAGATAATGAAAAGAAGATAATGATAAGCCTTTGTTTTTTAGGAGAGAAAGTAAGGAAGCGATTGGTTCACACCGGCTTTGTTGGATAGTGCATGAGCCCACCACGTCTCGCCCTGACCAGGGAACACCTGGCGGTCGTGGGCTTCATGATGCGCTCGCAATGAGCGGTCCATTCGCAGCGGTTCGGTTTGACAAAATCATGCGCGTGCACCATGAAGTATTTAGGTTTATCGATTCGATTCGAATCCACGAATGGGAGCGTGTAAAGTCAGTCGGTCTCTCTCCAAGCCGCATGTGCCGGGGCACGCTGCTTCCTCGCGGGATTCGATGGAGATGATAAAAAGATGATAAGGATAAGCCTTTGTTTTTTCAGGAGAGAAAGTAAGGTTGTCACACCGGCTTTGTCGGATAGCGCACGAGCGAACCAGGTCTTGCCCCGACAAAGAAACACCTGGATGTTGTGGGCTGCACGATGCGCTCGCTATGAGCGGTCCAAGCGTGGCCGTTTGGTTCAGCAAAATCGTGCGCACGCACCATGAAATATTTAGGTTTATCGATTCGATTCAAATCCACGAATGGAACGTGTGTATAGTCGGTGGGTCTGTCTGGAAGCCGCGCATGCCTCCTTTCCGTTTCCAGCCGTAGCGAGCAGTCTTGAGTCTTCTTTATGCACTCTATTGATACGCTACCCCGGCACGTCGAGAACGATATAGTGTCATGGTCGTCCCCCTCGCGTTCCATGAGAAATGACAGTAAACACGTTGCTATATAATATTATAGTGTCATGGATGCCAACTAAAAATATGACCAACAAAATTAGATCAATTTAAGCAAAAACATCATCTAGCCAACTTAGTATCATCGTGTTGTGTAACTATATAGATCATATATACAACAAGAGACTATTTTATGTGCAACTGCATCTATTGGATAATCTACTCAGGCAAAAGAACACTCGTGATAATCAAACAAGACTGAAGGTTGTGCAGCTGTGCAGGAACTACTTTTTTTATTAGCATTCATGTAAGAACCATGTCCGTAAGCACTGAATAGGACGACGTTGCCTGGCGATTCGGCGGGCAGTAGGTACAAGAGATGAGCGCTAATGATGCCGGGCATCATGACTCCATGAGCAGCAGCATGTGCACACCAATGGACTTGCAAAGCTCCACCAGCAGCAGCAGCAACACCATGGGGGTGCGTCCAAGGCAAACTCGACCGCGCCTCTGCGGTCTGACCGGTTTGGGAGAATATTTTCTGGCTTCATGCCTCGTCGGGAGGAATACCGGGGCATAGGGTGGACCTTAGGCGTGAGTTCCATGGCGACTCCGGCTCGAGCTAGTAGAAAAAGGGCGGAGGAGGCGGCGGCACTGCTGATCCGGCTCCTTGGCTGACCTGCTCTCCAAGTTTCTTTGGTTAGCCACCTCGGCTTGGCCTCCGGCCGGGGCACACTGCTTCCTCGCGCGGATTCGATGGAGAGGATAAAAAAATGATAAGGATAAGCCTTTGGTTTTTCAGGAGAGAAAGTAAGAGAGCAATTTGTACACACCGGCTTTGTCTGATAGCGCACGAGCCAACCACGTCTCGCCCCGACTAGGAAACACCTGGCGGTCGTGGGCTGCACGATGCACTCGCAACGAGCGGTCCAAGCGCGGCCGCTCGGTTCAGCAAAATCGTGTGCGTGCACCATGAAATATTTAGGTTTATCGATTCGATTCGAATCCACGAATGGAACGCATGTACAGTCGGTCGGTCTGTCTCGAAGCCCCACGTGCCTCCTTTCCGTTTCCAGCCACAACGAGCAGTCTTGATTCTTCTTTATGCGCTCTATCGATGCGCTACCATGGCCCGTCGATAGTGATATAGTGTCATGGTCGTCACCATCGCGTTCCACGAGAAATGACAGCAAACACATTGCTATATTATATTATAGTGTCATGGATGCCAACTAAAAATATGACTGACAAAAATAGATCAATTTAAGCAAAAACATCATCTAGCCAACTTAGTATCATCGTGTTGTGCAACTTTCTAAATCATATACAGAACTACAGACTATTATATGTCCAACTACAAGTATTAGATAATCTACTCAGGTAAAAAAGCTCTAGTGATAATCAACCAAGACTGAAGGTTGTCCAGCTATGCAGGAACTAAAATTTTTATTAGCATTCAGGTGAGCACCATGTCCGTAAGCTTTGAACAGGACGACGTTGTCTGGCAATTCGGCGGGAAGTAGGTACAAGAGCTGAGCGCCAATGATGTCGGGTACCATGACTCCATGAGCAGCAGCGTGTGCACACCAATGGACTTGCACAGCTCTACCAGCAGCGGCAGCAACACCATGGGGGTGCGTCCAAGGCAAACACGACCACGCCGCTGCGGTCCGACCGGTTTGGGATAACTTTGTCTGGCTTCATGCCTCGTTGGGAGGAGTAGCGGGGCGTAGGGTGGCCCTCAGGCGTGAGTTCCATGGCTGCTCCGGCTCTAGCTCATCGATAGAGGGTGGAGGAGGTGGCAGCAATGCTGGTCCGGCTCCTTGGCTGACCTGCTCTCCAGGTTTCTCCGGTTAGCCGCCTCAGCTTGGCCTCCGGCCGGGGCACACTGCTTCCTCGCCGGATTCGGTGGAGACGATGAAAAAATGATAAGGATAAGCCTTTGTTTTTCAGTAGAGAAAGCAAGGAAGCGATTGGTTCACACCGGTTTTGTCGGATAACTCATGAGCCCACCACATCTCACCCCGACCAGGAAACACCTAGCGGTCGTGGGCTTCATGATGCGCTCGCAATGAGCGATGCAAGTGCGGCCGTTCGGTTCGGCAAAATCGTGCACGTGCGCCCTGAAATATTTCGGTTTATCGATTCGATTCGAATCCACGAATGGAAGCGTGTACAGTTGGTCGGTCGGCATGTGCCTCCTTTCCATTTCCAGCCGCAACGAGTAGTGTTGAGTCTTCTTTATGCGCTCTATCGATACGCTACCCCGGCCCATTGATAGCGATATAGTGTCAAGGTTGTCACCCTAAGGTTCCACGAGAAATGACAGTAAACACATTGCTATATTATATTATAGTGTCATGGATGCCAACTAAAAATATGTCTGACAAAAACAGAAATAAGCAAAAACATAATCTAGCCAACTTAGTATCATCGTGTTGTGCAACTTTCTAAATCATACTCCCTCCGTTCGGAATTACTTGTCACGGAAATGGATGTTCAGAGCTTATTTTAGTTCCGAACGGAGGGAGTATATACAACTACGGACTATTATATGTGCAACTACAACTATTGGATAATCTACTCTGGCAAAAAAGCACTCGTGATAATCAACCAAGACTGAAGGTTGTGCAGCCGTGCAGAAACTAAATTTTATTATTAGCATTCAGGTGAGCGACATGTTCATAAGCTCTGAACAGGACGACGTTGCCTGGCGATTCAGCGGGCAGTAGGTACAAGAGCTGAGCACCAATAATGTTGGGCACCATTACTCCATGAGCAGCAGCGTCTGCACACCAATGGACTTGCACAGCTCCACCAGCAGCAGCAACAACACCATGGGGGTGCGTCTAAGGAAAAACGCGACCACGCTGCTGCGGTCCAACCGGTTTGGGAGAATTTTGTCTGGCTTCATGCCTCGCCAGGAGGAGTAGCGGGGCGTAGGGTGGCCCTCATGTGTGAGTTCCATGCCGGCTCTGGCTCCAGCTCATAGAAAGAGGGCGGAGGAGGTGGCGGCACTGCTGGTTCGGCTCCTTGGCTGACCTGCTCTCCAGGTTTCTCCGGTTTGCCGCCTCGGCTTGGCCTCCGGCCGGGGCACACTGCTTCCTCGCCGGATTCGATGGAGACGATGAAAAGATGATAAGCCTTTGTTTTTTCAGGAAAGAAAGTAAGGGAGCGATTGGTTCACACTGGCTTTATCGGATAGCGCAGGAGCCAACCACGTTTCGCCCCGACCAGGAAACACCTGGCAGTCGTGGGCCACACGATGCGCTCGCAATGAGCGGTCCAAGGGCGGCCGTTCGGTTCAGCAAAATCGTGCGCGTGCACCATGAAGTATTTAGGTTTATCGATTCGATTCGAATCCACGAATGGAACGCGTGTACATTCGGTCGGTCTGTCTCAAAGCCACACGTGCCTCCTTTCCGTTTCCGGCCACAACGAGCAGTCCTGAGTCTTCTTTTTGTGCTCTATCGATACGCTAGCCAGGCCCGTCGGTAGCGATATAGTGTCATGGTGGTCACCCACAAGTTCCACGAGAAATGACAGTAAAAACATTGCTATATTATATTATAGTGCCATGGATTCCAACTTAAAATATGACTGACAAAAATAGATCAATTTAAGCAAAAACATCATCTAGCCAACTTATTATCATTGTGTTGTGCAACTTTCTAAATCATATATACAACTACAGACTATTATATGTGCAACTACAACTATTGGATAATCTACTCGGGCAAAAAAGCACTCGTGATAATCAACCAAGACTGAAGGTTGTGCAGCCGTGCAGGAACTAATTTTTTTATTAGCATTCAGGTGAGCACCATGTCTGTAAGTTGTGAACAGGACGACGTTGCCTGGCGATTCGGCGGGCAGTAGGTACAAGAGCTGAGCGCCCATGATGCTGTGCACCATTACTCCATGAGCAGCAGCGTGTGCACACCAATGGACTTGCACAGCTCCACCAGCAGCGGCAACAACATCATGGGGGTGCGTCTAAGGCAAAACACAACCGCGCCGCTGCGGTCCAGCCGGTTTGGGAGAATTTTGTCTGGCTTCATGCCTCACAGGGAGGAGTAGCGGGGCGTAGGGTGGCCTTCAGGTTTGAGTTCCATGGCAGCTTCGGCTCCAGCTCATAGAAAGAGGGCGATGGAGGTGGCGGCACTGCTAGTCCGGCTCCTTGGCTGACCTACTCTCCAGGTTTCTTTGGCTGGCTGCCTTGGCTTGGCCTCCGGCCGGGGCACACTGCTTCCTCGCCGGATTCGATGGAGACGATGAAAAGATGATAAGGATAAGCCTTTGTTTTTTCAGGAGAGAAAGTAAGGGAGCGATTGGTTCACACTGGCTTTGTCGGTAGCGCATGAGCCAACCACGTTTCGCCCCGACTAGGAAACACCCGGCGGTCGTGGGCCGCACGATGCGCTCGCAATGAGCGGTCCAAGCGCGGCCGTTCGGTTCAGCAAAATCGTGTGCGTGCACCATGAAGTATTTAGGTTTACCGATTCGATTCGAATCCATGAATTGAATGCTTGTATAGTCGGCCGGTGTGTCTCGAAGCCGCACGTGCCTCCTTTCCATTTCCGGCCACAACGAGCAGTCCTGAGTCTTCTTTCTGCGCTCTATCGATATGCTAGCCAGGCCCGTCGATAGTGATATAGTGTCATGGTGGTCACCCATGCGTTCCATAAGAAATGATAGCAAACACATTGCTATATTATATTATAGTGTCATGGATGCCAACTAAAAATATGACTGACAAAAATTGATCAATTTAAGCAAAAACATCATCTAGCAAACTTAGTATCATCGTGTTGTGCAACTTTCTAAATCATATATACAACCACAAACCATTGGATAATCTACTCATGCAAAAAAGCACTCGTGATAATCAACTAAGGCTGATGGTTGTGCAGCCGTGCAGGAACTAAATTTTTTTCTTAGCATTCAGGTGAGCACCTTGTCCATAAGCTCTGAACAGGACGGCGTTGCGTGGCGATTGGCGGGCAGTAGGTACAAGAGCTGAGCGCCAATGATGCCGGGCACGATGACTCCATGAGTAGCAGCGTGTGCACACCAATGGACTTGCACAGCTCCACCAGCAGCGGCAGCAACACCATGGGGGGCGTCCAGGGAAAACACGACCGCACCGCTGCGGTCCAACCGGTTTGGGAGAATTTTGTTTGGCTTCACGCCTTGCCGGGAGGAGTAGCGGGTCATAGTGTGGCCCTCAGGCGTGAGTTCCATGGCGGCTCCGGCTCCAGCTCATAGAAAAAGGGTAGAGGAGGTGGCGGCACTACTGATCCGGCTCCTTGGCTGACCTGCTCTCCAGGTTTCTCCGGTTAGCCTCCTCGGCTTGGTCTCCGGCCGGGGCACACTGCTTCCTCGTGCGGATTTGATGGAGACGATGAAAAGATGATAAGGATAAGCCTTTGTTTTTTCAGGAGAGAAAGTAAGAGAGCGATTGATTCACACCGGCTTTGTCGGATAGCGCATGAGCCAACCACGTCTCGACCTGATAAGGAAACACCTCGCGGTCGTGGGCCGCACGATGTGCTCGCAATGTGCGGTCCAAGCGCGGCCACTAGGTTCAGCAAAATCATGCGCGTGCACCATGAAGTATTTAGGTTTATCGATTCGATTGGAATCCACGAATGCAACGCGTGTACAGTCGGTCGGTCTGTCTCGAAGCCCCACGTGCCTCCTTTCCGTTTCCAGCCACAGCGAGCAGTCTTGAGTCTTCTTTATGCGCTCTATCGATACGCTACCACGGCCCATCGATGGTGATATAGTGTCATGGTCGTCACCCTCGCATTCCACGAGAAATGACAGCAAACACATTGCTATATTATATTATAGTGTCATGGATGCCAACTAAAAATATGACTGACAAAAATAGATCAATTTACGCAAAAACATCATCTAGCCAACTTAGTATCATCGTGTTGTGCAATTTTCTAAACCATATATATAACTACAGACTATTATATGTTCAACTACAACTATTGAATAATCTACTCAGGCAAAAAAGCACTCGTGATAATCAACCAAGACTGAAGGTTGTGCAGTTGTGCAGGAACTAAATTCTTTTATTAGCATTCAGGTGAGAACCATGTCTGTAAGCTTTGAACAGGACGAGGTTGCCTGGCAATTCGGCGGGCAGTAGGTACAAGAGCTGAGCGCCAATGATGCCGGGCACCATGACTCCATGAGAACCAGCGTGTGCACACCAATGGACTTGCACAGCTCCACCAGCAGTGGCAGCAACACCATGGGGGTGCGTCCAAGGCAAACACGACCGCGCCGCTGCGGTCCGACCGGTTTGGGATAACTTCGTCTGGATTGATGCCTCGTCGGGAAGAGTAGCGGGGCGTAGGGTGGCCCACAAGCGTGAGTTCCATGGCGGCTCCGGCTCCAGCTCATAGAAAGAGGGCGGAGGAGGTGGCGGCACTGCTGGTCCGGCTCCTTGGCCGACCTGCTCTCCAGGTTTCTCTGGTTAGCCGTCTCAGCTTGGCCGCCGGCCGGAGCACATTGCTTCCTCGCTGGATTCAATGGAGACAATGAAAAGATGATAAGGATAAGCCTTTGTTTTTTCCAGGAGAAAATGTAAGGAAGTGATTGGTTCACACCGGCTTTGTAGGATAGTGCACGAGCCCACCATGTCTCGCCCCGACCAGGAAACACCTGGTGGTCGTGGGATTCGTGATGCGCTCGCAATGAGCGGTCCAAGCGCGGCCGTTCGGTTCGGAAAAATCATGCGCGTGCACCATGAAGTATTTAGGTTTATCGATTCGATTTGAATCCACGAATGGAAGCACCTAAAGTCATTTGGTTTGTCTCCAAGCCGCACGTGCCTCCTTTCCATTTCCACTCGTAGCGAGTAGTCTTGAGTTTTCTTTATGCGCTCTATCGATACGCTACCCCGGTCCGTCGATAGCGATATAGTGTCATGGTTGTCACCCTCGTGCTCCAGAGACATGACAGCAAACACATTGCTATATTATATTATAGTGTCATGGATACCAATTAAAAATATGAGTGGCAAAAATAGATCAATTTAAGCAAAAACATCATCTAGCCAACTTATATCATCATGTTGTGCAACTTTCTAAATCATATATACAACTACAGACTATTATATGTGTAACTACAACTATTGGATAACCTACTCATGCAAAAAAGCACTCGTGATGATCAACCAAGACTAAAGGTTGTGCAGCCGTGCAGGAACTAAATTTTTTTGTTAGCATTCAGGTGAGCACCATGTCCGTAAGCTTTGAACAGGACGACGTTTCCTGGCAATTCGGCGGGCATTAGGTACAAGAGCTGAGCGCCAATGATGCCGGGCACCATGACTCCATGAGCAGCAGCGTGTGCACACCAATGGACTTGCATAGCTCCACCAGCAGCGGCAGCAAGACCATGGGGGTGCGTCCAAGGCAAACATGACCACGCCCCTGTGGTCCGACTGGTTTGGGATAAATTTGTCTGGCTTCATGCCTCGTCGGGAGGAGTAGCGGGGTGTAGGTTGGCCCTCAGGCATGAGTTCCATGGAAGCTCTGGCTCCAGCTGATAGAAAGAGGGTGGCGGAGGTGGCGGCACTGCTTGTCCGGCTCCTTGGCTGACCTGCTCTCCAGGTTTCTCTAGTTAGCCGTCTCAGCTTGGCCTCCGGGAGGAGGGAGGGTGGGAACACTGCTTCCTCACCGGATTCGATGGAGACAATGAAAAGAAGATAATGATAAGCCTTTGTTTTTTAGGAGAGAAAGTAAGGAAGCGATTGGTGCACACCGACTTTGTTGGATAGTGCATGAGCCCACCACGTCTCGCCCTGACCAGGGAACACCTGGCGGTCGTGGGCTTCATGATGCGCTCGCAATGAGCGGTCCATCCGCAGCGGTTCGGTTTGACAAAATCATGCGCGTGCACCATGAAGTATTTAGGTTTATCGATTCGATTCGAATCCACGAATGGAGCGTGTAAAGTCGGTCGGTCTCTCTCCAAGCCGCATGTGCCGGGGCACGCTGCTTCCTCGCGGGATTCGATAGAGATGATAAAAAGATGATAAGGATAAGCCTTTGTTTTTTCAGGAGAGAAAGTAAGGTTGTCACACCGGCTTTGTCGGATAGCGCACGAGCGAACCAGGTCTTGCCCCGACCAAGAAACACCTGGATGTTGTGGGCTGCACGATGCGCTCGCTATGAGCGGTCCAAGCGTGGCCGTTTGGTTCAGCAAAATCGTGCGCACGCACCATGAAATATTTAGGTTTATCGATTCGATTCAAATCCACGAATGGAACGCGTGTACAGTCGGTGGGTCTGTCTGGAAGCCGCGCATGCCTCCTTTCCGTTTCCAGCTGTAGCGAGCAGTCTTGAGTCTTCTTTATGCACTCTATTGATACGCTACCCCGGCACGTCGATAACGATATAGTGTCATGGTCGTCCCCCTCGCATTCCATGAGAAATGACAGTAAACACATTGCTATATTATATTATAGTGTCATGGATGCCAACTAAAAATATGACCAACAAAATTAGATCAATTTAAGCAAAAACATCATCTAGCCAACTTAGTATCATCGTGTTGTGTAACTTTATAGATCATATATACCACAAGAGACTATTTTATGTGCAACTGCATCTATTGGATAATCTACTCAGGCAAAAGAACACTCGTGATAATCAAACAAGACTGAAGGTTGTGCAGCCGTGCAGGAACTACTTTTTTTATTAGCATTCAGGTAAGAACCATGTCCGTAAGCACTGAATAGGACGACGTTGCCTGGCGATTCGGCGGGCAGTAGGTACAAGAGATGAGCGCTAATGATGCCGGGCATCATGACTCCATGAGCAGCAGCATGTGCACACCAATGGACTTGCAAAGCTCCACCAGCAGCAGCAACAACACCATGAGGGTGCGTCCAAGGCAAACTCGACCGTACCTCTGCGGTCTGACCAGTTTGGGAGAATATTTTCTGGCTTCATGCCTCGTCGGGAGGAATACCGGGGCATAGGGTGGACCTTAGGCGTGAGTTCCATGGCGACTCCGGCTCGAGCTAATAGAAAAAGGGCGGAGGAGGCGGCGACACTGCTGATCCGGCTCCTTGGCTGACCTGCTCTCCAAGTTTCTTTGGTTAGCCACCTCGGCTTGGCCTCCGGCCGGGGCACACTGCTTCCTCGCGCGGATTCGATGGAGACGATAAAAAAATGATAAGGATAAGCCTTTGGTTTTTCAGGAGAGAAAGTAAGAGAGCAATTTGTTCACACCGGCTTTGTCTGATAGCGCACGAGCCAACCACGTCTCGCCCTGACTAGGAAACACCTGGCGGTCGTGGGCTGCACGATGCGCTCGCAATGAGCGGTCCAAGCGCGGCCGCTCGGTTCAGCAAAATCGTGCGCGTGCACCATGAACTATTTAGGTTTATCGATTTGATTCGAATCCACGAATGGAACGCATGTACAGTCGGTCGGTCTGTCTCGAAGCCCCACGTGCCTCCTTTCCGTTTCCAGCCACAACGAGCAGTCTTGAGTCTTCTTTATGCGCTCTATCGATGCGCTACCATGGCCCGTCGATAGTGATATAGTGTCATGGTCGTCACCCTCGCGTTCCACGAGAAATGACAGCAAACACATTGCTATATTATATTATAGTGTCATGGATGCCAACTAAAAATATGACTGACAAAAATAGATCAATTTAAGCAAAAACATCATCTAGCCAACTTAGTATCATCGTATTGTGCAACTTTCTAAATCATATACAGAACTACAGACTATTATATGTCCAACTACAAGTATTAGATAATCTACTCAGGTAAAAAAGCTCTAGTGATAATCAACCAAGACTGAAGGTTGTCCAGCTGTGCAGGAACTAAAAATTTTATTAGCATTCAGGTGAGCACCATGTCCGTAAGCTTTGAACAGGACGACGTTGTCTGGCAATTCGGCGGGAAGTAGGTACAAGAGCTGAGCGCCAATGATGTCGGGCACCATGACTCCATGAGCAGCAGCGTGTGCACACCAATGGACTTGCACAGCTCTACCAGCAGCGGCAGCAACACCATGGGGGTGCGTCCAAGGCAAACATGACCGCGCCGCTGCGGTCCGACCGGTTTGGGATAACTTTGTCTGGCTTCATGCCTCGTTGGGAGGAGTAGCGGGGCGTAGGGTGGCCCTCAGGCGTGAGTTCCATGGCTGCTCCGACTCTAGCTCATCAATAGAGGGTGGAGGAGGTGGCAGCAATGCTGGTCCGGCTCCTTGGCTGACCTGCTCTCCAGGTTTCTCCGGTTAGCCGCCTCAACATGGCCTCCGGCCGGGGCACACTGCTTCCTCGCCGGATTCGGTGGAGACGATAAAAAAATGATAAGGATAAACCTTTGTTTTTTCAGTAGAGAAAGCAAGGAAGCGATTGGTTCACACCGGTTTTGTCGGATAACTCATGAGCCCACCACATCTCACCCCGACCAGGAAACACCTAGCGGTCGTGGGCTTCACGATGCGCTCGCAATGAGCGATGCAAGTGCGGCCGTTCGGTTCGGCAAAATCGTGCGCGTGCGCCCTGAAATATTTCGGTTTATCGATTCGATTCGAATCCACGAATGGAAGCGTGTACAGTTGGTCGGTCGGCCTGTCTCCAAGCCGCATGTGCCTCCTTTCCATTTCCAGTCGCAACGAGCAGTGTTGAGTCTTCTTTATGCGCCCTATCGATACGCTACCCCGGCCCATTGATAGCGATATAGTGTCAAGGTTGTCACCCTAAGGTTCCACGAGAAATGACAGTAAACACATTGCTATATTATATTATAGTGTCATGGATGCCAACTAAAAATATGACTGACAAAAACAGAACAATTTAAGCAAAAACATAATCTAGCCAACTTAGTATCATCGTGTTGTGCAACTTTCTAAATCATACTCCCTCCGTTCGGAATTACTTGTCATGGAAATGGATGTTCAGAGCTTATTTTAGTTCCGAACGGAGGGAGTATATACAACTACGGACTATTATATGTGCAACTACAACTATTGGATAATCTACTCTGGCAAAAAAGCACTCGTGATAATCAACCAAGACTGAAGGTTGTGCAGCCGTGCAGAAACTAAATTTTATTATTAGCATTCAGGTGAGCGACATGTCCATAAGCTCTGAACAGGAAGACGTTGCCTGGCGATTCAGCGGGCAGTAGGTACTAGAGCTGAGCGCCAATAATGCTGGGCACCATTACTCCATGAGCAGCAGCGTCTGCACACCAATGGACTTGCACAGCTCCAGCAGCAGCAGCAACAACACCATGGGGGTGCGTCCTAGGAAAAACGTGACCACGCCGCTGCGGTCCAACCGGTTTGGGAGAATTTTGTCTGGCTTCATGCCTCGCCAGGAGGAGTAGTGGGGCGTAGGGTGGCCCTCATGTGTGAGTTCCATGCCGGCTCTGGCTCCAGCTCATAGAAAGAGGGCGGAGGAGGTGGCGGCACTACTGGTTCGGCTCCTTGGCTGACCTGCTCTCCTGGTGTAACGCCCAGATAATCATGCTACAGTAAACTCACGTTGATGGTGCCACGTCACCTCTGTCTCCGTAGTTAATCTCGGGTTAATTCAACAGTGTTTCGAAATTCAAATTCAAATGTGTGATAGCAATAAAAGTTTTCAAAAATTCAAACTAAAATGTTCGGGGGTTGCCAAATATTGCATAGGAAATTATCGTGAAATAAACACATTTTTATAAAAGGCCTAAATAATTTAAAATTATTTAAAACAGAAAAGTAAATAAATAAAAGAAAAGAAAATACAAAAGAGAAAAACTTAGCTAACAAAAAAAAGAAAGAGAAGCCCCCCCCCTGCTAGACCGCGGCCCAGCTGGCCATCGGGCCAACCAGGCCGGCCCAGGTCGGCCCCCACGTCCTCTCCCTT
>NC_041391.1:697651572-697660489 GCF_002162155.2 Triticum dicoccoides | reverse complement strand
TGCCTCTGCCTCGCGCGAGCGCGCCCCTTAACACTGTCCCGTGCCTCCTCTACTGACCGCACTGGCCGCGGCCAGTCGCCGGCCACCACTCGCCTGGCCGGCGCCGTCGCCACCGGCGCCCCGGATCGCTTTGTTGGGCTGCGCCCGCAGCGTCCAGCGCCCGCGCCCGTTCGGGCGAGCGCCCGCACCCGCGCCCGTTTAGCCTCATGGGCCACTGACCACAGGGGCCAACGCCCCAGAACGTTAAAAAAAGAGAATTAAAAATAAAAATAATAAATAAAAATAAAAATGATTTAATAAAATTAATTATTAATTAATTAATTATCTAATGAATTAATTAAGTTAATTAATCCGGTTTAATTAATTTAATTAACTAGTTAGGTTAATTAAATAGTAATTAAATTAACTAATCTGTAATTAACCTAAACAGTGTATGACAGGTAGGTCCCACTGGACCCACCTGTCAGGTTGACCAAGTCAACTCTGTTGACTGCTCATGTCAGCATGACATCATGCTGATGTCATTAATCTATTTTCCGAATTAATTAAATGATTAATTAAATTCCATAAATTAATAAAATCTTTAGAAAATCATATCTTTTAATCCG
Source organism: Triticum dicoccoides (assembly GCF_002162155.2). Classification (NCBI taxonomy): domain Eukaryota; kingdom Viridiplantae; phylum Streptophyta; class Magnoliopsida; order Poales; family Poaceae; genus Triticum; species Triticum dicoccoides. The sequence continues at coordinate 697,659,881 of NC_041391.1, read as the reverse complement.
TAACTCGGATTAAAATATTTTCAACATGAAAGTTGCTCAGAATGACGGGACGAATCCGGATACGCAGTCCGTTCGTCCGCCACACACCCCTAACCTATCGAACCCGCAACTTTCCCCCTCCGGCTCCTCTGCCCGAAAACACGAAACACCAGGGATATTTTCCCTGATGTTTCCCCCCTTAACCGGCATCACCTCATACCACGTCAGGTCACGCCTAGCATCGTTACTTGTCATGTCATGCATCGATATGCATCTGTTTACATGGTATTCATTGTTTCTTCCCCCTCTTCTCTCCGGTAGACTACGAGACCGACACTGCTGCTGCCCAGTTCGACTACGGAGTTGACGACCTCTCTCTCTTGCCAGAGCAACCAGGCAAGCCCCCTCCTTGATCACCAGATATCGCCTATTCTACTCTATACTGCTTGCATTAGAGTAGTGTAGCATGTTACTGCTTTCTGTTATACCTATCCTGATGCATAGCCTGTCCTTGATACTACTGTTGTTACCTTTACCTGCAATCCTATATGCTTAGTATAGGATGCTAGTATATTCATCTGTGGCCCTACATTCTTGTCCGTCAGCCGTGCTATACTATCGGGCCGTGACCACTCGGGAGGTGATCACGGGTATATACTATATACTTTATACATGATACATGTGGAGACTAAAGTCGAGTCGGCTGGTGGAGCACCCGCGAGTGGATCTTTGTGGCGGAGCGACAGGCAGGTTGAGACCGCCTAGGAGAGAGGTGGGCCTGGCCCTGTTCGGTGTTCGCGGATACTTAACACGCTTAACGAGATCTTGGTATTTGATCTGAGTTGGCTACGAGCCTATACGCACTAACCAACTACGTGGGAAAGATATGGGCACTCGGCGTCGTGGTATCAGCCGAGGCACTTCGTGATGCCAGCGACTGAGTGGCGCGTGCCGGATTGGAATGTAAGCCTGCTCTTGTATTAAGGGGGCTAGTTCTGCTTTCGACCGCGTACGCAACGTGCAGGTGTGCTATGGGCGATGGGCCCAGACCCCTGTGCCCTTAGGATTAGACCGGCGTGCTGGCCTCTCTGTTGAGCCTAGGTGGGGCTGCGACGTGTTGATCTTTCGCGGTTGGGCATGACCCGGGAAAGTGTGTCCGACCAAATGGGATCAAGCGTGTTGGGTAAGTTGGTGCACCCCTGCAGGGAAGTTAATCTATTCGAATAGCCGTGATCTTCGGTAACAGGTCGACTTGGAGTTGTACCTTGACCTTATGACAACTAGAACCGGATACTTAATAAAACACACCCTTCCAAGTGCCAGATACAACCGGTGGTCGCTCTCCCTCAAGGATATTTGGAGGGGATCGCCGGGTCGGATTATTGCTATGTGATGTTACTTGGAGGACTTCAACCTACCCTCTTCTACCTGTTGCAAGACGGAGGTGACCAGAAGCGTAGTCTTCGATAAGACTAGCTATCTCCCTCTTATTCTGGCATTCTGCAGTTCAGTCCACTGATATGGCCCTTTACACATATATCCATGCATATGTAGTGTAGATCCTTGCTTGCGAGTACTTTGGATGAGTACTCACGGTTGCTTTCTCCCCCCTTTTTCCCCCCTTTCCTTTCTTTCTGGTTGTCGCAACCAGATTCTGGAGCCCTGGAGCCAGACGCCACTGTCGACGATGACTCCTACTACACCGGAGGTGCCTACTACTACGTGTTGCCCGCTGACGACGACCAGGAGTAGTTAGGAGGATCGCAGGCAGGAGGCCTGCGCCTCTTTCGATCTGTGTCCCAGTTTGTGTTAGCCATCTATGGCTACTTGTTTACTTATGTCTGTTCTCAGATATTGTTGCTTCCGCTGACTCGTCTATGATCGAGCACTTGTATTCGAGCCCTCGAGGCCCCTGGCTTGTATTATGATGCTTGTATGACTTATTTATGTTTTTAGAGTTGTGTTGTGATATCTTCCCGTGAGTCTCTGATCTTGATCGTACACATTTGCGTGCATGATTAGTGTACGATTGAATCGGGGGCGTCACAAGTTGGTATCAGAGCCGACTACCTGTAGGAATCACCCTTCCACACTCCTTGGCCGAAGTCGAGTCTAGACATTGCAAAACTTTTACTAACTTGGCTGTGTGCCTTACGGGCCCACGTCGCCATCGGGTGGTACTAGGATCTTTTACTCCTCGACCTTTACTCTGGGACTCTGAACTCTCTTCTACTCAGGTTAAACGAATTTACTAACACTAGGATCCCGTGACCACATTCACCCCAAAGTTGGATAAAGCCATAGTTATTCCTTGGAATTGTATTTGATCAATTTCCACACTGTCATTTGACTCCTTTGAAACATCTTTGTTTTCAGATGGAACCCACGAGGCAGGTCGTGCGCCACACAACGGCCATTGGTGCCTCGGGATCACCTGCGGTGCTAGCAGAGATGATGACCTATCTGGGTTATCGCTGGCACCCTGAGTACACCGTCTTTGAGGAGTACCAAAACTTTAACCAGGAGCAGTACCGAGCCATCGTCCACCTCTACTCTCGGGAGTATGACTCCACTACTGTGCTACACACCGCACATGGTGTTGGGGTGACTATCGATATGGCAGTCCACGATGCTGCTTATGCTGCTCTGACACGTCTTCGTGGAGAGTATCGGGAGTTGGACACCTCCCCCTTCAGGCACATTGCTATCGCCTCTGATGTTGGTGAGGAGGGATACTACACTGCTGCCTACTCCACTGTCACCAGAGAGCCCTTCTACCATCAGAACTTTGTTCTGCATGCTGATGGGCTGGATCGAGCTAACCGAGCTCTTCACCACGAGTTGTACATCACCCGTCAGCACCTTTACCGTGCTCTGACGCTGTTGCACCCCTTTGTCCGATCCAGAGAGCTGCCGCGATCTGCGATCTACCTAGCCAGGACCGTGATGCCCCAGGGTGTCGGTTGGCCAGAGGTGGGAGGCTACTCTCCCGCACTTGGTCCTCTTCTGCCACTTGGGCGTCGGGTTCTGCACCAGAGTATCCGCGGCCCCCAGGTCACTGACGTGGAGGACTATCCGCTGCCGCACTACCAGCTTTCAGGCTACAGCTACCTCCGCAGTACCGCGTGGGACTGATGTAGGCCTGCTTGTTAGTGTTAGATGCATTCGCTGCGAGCCTGCGTGCCGCCTATGATGTCTTAGTCTATGTACTGAACTCTGTGTACCGAACTCTATGCATGATCCCGTTTGTAAGATGTGCCGACTACTATGTAGTTTCTATCGTGCTGCTTTCATTATGCATATTTGATCATGAATGATTTTTGTCCTTAGCATAATTTCTCAAATGTTGAACTACCCCTGTTATATTAGCAGGATGGTTAGACCAGCTGGTCGTGGTCGTGGTGGCAACTTCCCACCACCCCAGAGTACATGGCTGGTATGATCCAACAGCTTGAGATGAATCGCCAGTTCATGGAAAACATGATGGCTCAGTTTCCTCGCCCCAATATGAACCAGCAGCCAAACGCAACAACTCTACAGGATTTCATACGCCTGAACCCAACTGTGTACCGCAGCTCAACTCAGCCGCTGGATGTTGATGACTGGCTCCGTGACATCACCTATGAGATGGAGTCTGCTGATGTAGCCCCTGCCAGCTATGTCACCTTTGCTTCCTTCTTCCTGAAGGGACCCGCAGCTCAATGGTGGGACAGCCACAGGCGTACTCTGCCAGTTGGAACAATCATCACCTGGCCAGCCTTCCAAGCTGCTTTCCGTGCCCGCTTCATTCCTCAAGGAGTCATGGACCGGAAGAAGCGTGAGTTCCGCAACCTCACCCAAGGAAACAAGACTGTTGAAGCTTATCAGCGAGAGTTTCTGGACTTGTCTCGCTATGCTGAAGAGGACATTGCAACTAATGCACGCAGACAGGAGAAGTTCCGTGACGGCCTTCAAGCTGACATCAAGCTCGCACTTCTAGTGCACGACTTTGCTGATTTCGCCACCTTGGTGAACAAGGCTATCAATGTCGAAACTGGTTTGCAGGAATACCAGAGCTCTAACAGGCGCAACCGTGACACGGGCTCATCTTCGGGCCCGTCCTCGCAGAAGCGTAAGATATGGATTCCCAACAGCATGTACCAGCCAAATGCACCTGCCCCAAGGCAGAGCTATGCTGCGCCTCGTCTGCCTACTCCAACTAGGCAGCCAAAGCTTCCATCTCCACCACCCCAAGCTCCTGTTCTCACTCCCAATAATGGTTTGTGCTACAAGTGTGGTCAACCAGGTCACTATGCTAGGGATTGCAATCAGAATCAGAATCAACTGGCACTTCCCGCAACTGGCCATGGAAGCAACCAGTCCCGCAACAACAATGCCAAGCCTTATGGTCGAGTTCATGCCAACCATGTTGATCTGAACGAAACTCAAGACCAGCCTGCTACTGTGATGGGTACACTCCTCGTAAATTCAGTACCTGCATCTGTTTTATTCGATTCAGGAGCATCACATTCATTCATGTCAGAAGATTTTGCGTACAAGCACGACGTTAAGTGTGAGGAGATGAACTCTTCGGTAGTGGTAAAAACCCCCTTGGGACAATGTCAAACCTCCATGGTTGGCGTCGACGTCCCCGTAGAAATCGAAGGGCTGGAATTCTATGCCTCACCCATTATCCTGAAGACGTCTAACATCGACCTCATTTTGGGGATGGATTGGTTGAAAGCGCATACTGCTTCAATCGTTTGCGCCACTAAGACCGTCCATCTGCTACACCCTTCTGATGAAATAATAAGCTACAATGCTCGTCTGGTTCAGAATGCCGAGGCAAGGCTCTATGCATTGAATGCATTGAACGCCGCACCCCTTGAGGGCATTGAAAACATTCCTGTCGTTCGCGATTTCCAGGACGTCTTTCCTGAAGAACTTCCAGGGATTCCCCCTGCTAGAGCTATCGAATTCGTCATCGACTTGAAACCAGGCACCACTCCTATAGCCAAGCGACCCTACAAGATGCCGCCGCATGAATTCCTTGAGCTCAAGGAGGAAATCGACAAGTCTCTTCGCAGTGGTTTCATTCGCCCAAGTTGCTCTCCTTGGGGAGCACCTTCTCTCTTTGTCAAGAAGAAGGATGGGACAAACCGATTGGTCCAAGACTACCGTCCTATAAACCAAGCTACCATTCAGAATAAGTATCCTCTTCCTCGGATCAATGATCTGTATGATCAACTGGCTGGTTCATCAGTGTTCTCTAAACTCGACTTGAGGTTGGGTTACCACCAGATCCGTGTTCGTGAGGAGGATATCCCAAAGACCGCATTCGTGACTCGTTATGGTTCATACGAGTACACCGTCATGTCTTTCGGCTTAACCAATGCGCCAGCCACCTTCTCTCGCCTGATGAACTATATATTCATGGATTACCTCGACAAGTTCGTCGAGGTTTATCTGGATGATATCCTGATATTTTCCAAGAATGAAGAAGAACATGCTGAACATCTTCGTCTTGTGCTGGAAAAGCTACGAGAGCATCAACTTTATGCCAAGTACTCCAAATGTGAATTCTGGCTTCCCGAAGTAACCTACTTGGGCATGTCATCTCTAAGGATGGTATTGCCGTCAACCCTGCACGAGTTCAAGCTATTCTCGATTGGACTCCTCCGAAGAATGTCAAGCAAGTCAGAAGTTTTCTCGGTCTCGCCAGCTATTGCCGTAGATTCGTCGAGAACTTCTCCAAGATTGCCAGGCCTCTGACTAACCTGTTGCATAAGGGCGTCAGGTTCCAATGGACAGATAAATGTCAGGAAAGTTTCCAGGCACTCAAAGACAAGTTGACTTCTGCCCCAGTGCTAGCTCCTCCTGATACTAAGAAGGACTTCATCATTTACTGCGACGCTTCCCGTCAAGGATTAGGCTGTGTCCTAATGCAAGAGAGCAAAGTGGTTGCTTATGCCTCGCGGCAATTACGCCCTCACAAAGAGAACTACCCAGTTCACGACCTCGAACTTGCTGCTGTCATTCATGCGCTAAAACAGTGGCGACATTACCTTCTTGGTAATCGTTGCGAGATCTTCACTGACCACCAAGGTCTGAAGTATCTGTTTACTCAGCCAGACCTGAACCTCCGTCAGCAGAGATGGATGGAGACTGTTGCAGACTTTGATTTGGGTATTTCCTATACCCCCAGGCAAGGCTAATGTAATGGCTGATGCTTTAAGCTGCAAGTCTTACTGCAACCACCTCCAGGTTCACAAAGTTCAGCCCTCACTCGTTGAAGAGTTCAGAAAGCTGAACCTCCATATTGTTCCTCCGGGTGCACTCGCTCCCCCTCCTCCGGAGTTACGCAAGATGAACCTCCATGTTGTTTCCAGGGGTTCTCTCAATACCCTGGTTGCGAAACCAGATCTTGTGGACACCATCAAATGAATACAGAAATGTGATGATGAAGTCGAGAGGATTAAATTTTATCTCACAGAAGGAAAGCCCTCATTCTTCACTGTGGATGACGCAGGCACCCTATTCTTCAAAGGTCGCCTAGTGGTACCGAGTAAGAGGGAAAACCTGAATCTGACTCCAAAGGTTATGAAAGAAGCTCATGATACGCCTTTGTCTATTCATCCCGGTAGCACCAAGATGTACCAAGACATTCGTTAGAGATTCTGGTGGTCTAATATGAAGCGAGACATTGCTCGTTATGTTGCTGAATGTGACGTTTGCTGTCGTATCAAAGTAGAACATCAAAGGCCTGCTGGAACTCTACAACCTATCTCTATTCCTGAATGGAAATGGGACCATGTTGAAATGGACTTCGTCACTGGATTTCCCAAGTCGCAGAAAGGTAATGATGCTATTCTTGTCATCATTGACCGGCTTTCTAAAGTTGCACATTTTCTGGCGGTCAAAGAAACGATCACTGCTAGTCAGCTTGCAACTCTCTATATGTCCAGAATTGTTTCACTTCACGGTATTCCACTAGTTATCAGTTTGGACCGTGGCAGCTTATTCACTTCAAGATTCTGGGCAAGTTTCCAAGAAGCTATGGGGACTCACTTATCTTTCAGTACTGCGTTTCATCCGCAGTCACAAGGGCAAGTTGAACGTGTCAACCAAGTTCTCGAAGACATGCTTCGAGCTTGTGTTATTTCCTTCGGCAAGAAATGGGAGGAATCTCTCCCGTATGCTGAGTTCTCTTATAATAATAGCTATCAAGCTAGTCTGAAGATGGCCCCCTTCGAAGTGTTATATGGACGAAAGTGCCGAACCCCTCTGAACTGGTCAGAAACTAGGGAACGTCCACTCTTCGGTCCGGATATTATCCAACATGCCGAAGAACAAGTCCGCATTATTCGCGAGAATCTCAAGACTGCTCAGTCACGTCAAAAGAGTAATTATGACCGTCATCATAAGGACATGGTCTATCAACCTGGTGAAAAGGCCTATCTTCGCGTTACACCAAAGAAGGATGCTCACCGCTTCGGGATCAAGGGCAAGCTAGCTCCTCGCTATATTGGCCCATTCACTATTCTGGAAAGGCGTGGGAAAGTGGCATATCAACTGGAGCTTCCGTCGAACCTTTCTCAGGTTCACGATGTGTTCCACGTGTCACAACTCCGACACTGCTTCAGGGAACCAATCCGAGCAGTGGACCATGAAGTGCTCGAATTGCAACAGGATCTCTCCTATAAAGAGCATCCGGTCCGCATTCTCGACCAAGCTGAACACCGCACACGTCAGAAGGCGATCAAGTTCCTCAAAGTCCAGTGGTCGAATCACTCTGAAGACGAAGCCACCTGGGAACGCGAGGATCGTCTTCGTGATGAATACCCCGCACTCTTTCCTTCTACCTCCTAAATCTCGGGACGAGATTTTTTGTAGCGGAGGAGATTTGTAATGCCCGGATAATCATGCTACAGTAAACTCACGTTGATGGTGCCACGTCACCTCTGTCTCTGTAGTTAATCTCGGGTTAATTCAATAGTGTTTCGAAATTCAAATTCAAATGTGTGATAGCAATAAAAGTTTTCAAAAATTCAAACTAAAATGTTCGGGGGTTGCCAAATATTTCATAGGAAATTATCGTGAAATAAACACATTTTTATAAAATGCCTAAATAATTTAAAATTATTTAATACAAAAAAGTAAATAAATAAAAGAAAATAAAATACAAAAGAGAAAAACTAAGCTAACAAAAAAAAGAAAGAGAAGCCCCCCCCCCTGCTGGACCACGGCCCAGCTGGCCATCGGGCCAACCAGGCCAGCCCAGGTCGGCCCCCATGTCCTCTCCCTTATCCACTCACCCCCCCCATGTTCCACCGACACCCCCACTCCACCCA